>NC_051239.1:4678131-4710631 GCF_015220715.1 Pygocentrus nattereri
GACCGCTATGCCGACACTCTTTGGCTTTACAAAAAATAAATAAAATAAATAAAAATAAATAAATCACTACCAGCATTAAAACTATGGAGCTTCTTGTTCACATTTCCGGTTCCACCTTAAATGGTGCAGCAGTTATTATAACTCCTCAGGCGCCAGAACATAGTGGTTGGTGTAGTGTACGCTGCAGACTGGGGTTCAATCCCCCACCTTACACTACACCAATAAGAGTCCTTGAGCAAGACTCCTAACACCACCTTGGCCTTCCTGTGTAAAAATGACCAAATTGGATAAGAGTGTCAGCCAAATGCCATAAATGCAAATGATAATTACTGCTCCATTTAAGGTGGACTGGGAAAATCTGAACATGAAGCTGGTGAATGAGAAGACATCTCGCATTAAAACTATAGATAGGACAGTTTGACAGTCTAAATGTCCTTATCAGAAACTGTTACTAGCACTACCAGCCACTGACCCATACAGAGTACCAAGCTCTCCGTGACTGCTCCCATGTCCAGTATATACACGTATACATTTAGTATTTAAGAGCTTTGGCAGTTTTGGGAGCCTCTTTTATTAGCTTTTATGAAACACCACACACTGGAAAGTTCAGAAGTCTGGAGACGTGCAGGTCGCATGGACACAATCCACTAATCAAGCTAATCTTCTCCTTGCCCTGTTTTCTGGAGACTGCATCTGAAGTATCCATACAATCATTTCATCCTTTTTTGTGGTCATTCTGGCTGTTTTGCTTGGTCTTCATCCACCTGCAGGATCGGGGACAAGACCAGCTCCATCAGAGCACAGTCAGGGTTGCAGCTGGCAGCCAGACGTCCTTAATGAAGTAAACAAACACTGAATTCCTTTCTAACCCCAGTCTTCAAAAATATGGACCAAAAGTCCTCGAACTCAAAATCCTGGTCGCTGTTTCATCACCGGGTTTGCTTTTTAACTTCATGACATTATTATGTCACAAGGTCAAACCATGTTTGGTTGGCGTCTAAACTAAGGCAGGGAGGAAAGGTGGGGACGGGCTGTGATGAAAAATAAGACAGGTCCTCCCACTATTACGTAAGCCTTGCTGCGGCTCATCCTCGCTTATAAACAATAAGCGGTGCAAGTTTGTTCGTTCATCCCCATTCATCGCCCTCCTCACAGCGGCGGCTACTCTGCGAAATCATTTCAGTAATACCCGAAACGCAGCCGCTGGACAAGACAATGCCACACACTGATCATCATTTCCAACATGCTCGGCGCTAGCCTTGGGGAAAAATGCATTTGAAAATCCTGTAGATTTTCAGAGATTAGGGTCAGGGAGGGGTTGTTGCTCAATCTGATTAATTGTGATGAGGGCTTTGCATGTATTAGCTGGCCCAGCACTTGCAGCAGCAGCAGCGGCAGCAGCGGTGGCAGCACATGCAATTTAGGTCAGAGATGTAGTGAGCATGCGAGTGTAGTTATTTTGCTCACTCGAGCTGCGATCCAACCTTTCTACTTCACTTCTTTCCACCTACACCAGGCTGAGCCGAATCTCCGAGACCCGAGTCTGAGTCAGGTGTGAGTCTGAGTCAAGTATTGAGTCTTTCAGGTGTTAATCCAGGCCGTGTTTCTGATGTGTGAGTCCGTGTCAAGAGGTGCAAGTCCAAGTCTAGTCTCTGAGGTGCGAGTCTGAGTCTGGTGTCTGAGTCAAGTCTTAAGTCTCTGGGGTGAGTCCAAATCAAGCCTCGAGTCTGTGAGGTGCAAATCCGAGTCGCGTCTCTAAGGTGCGAGTCCGAGTCGAGTCTTCGAGATGCAAGTCAGAGGCAAGTCCTGAGTGTCTGCGGTGCAAGTCCAAGTCAGGCACCTCAAGTGCGTGTCAAGTTTTGGGTCTCTGAGACGTGAGTCTGTGTTGACTCTCTAAGGAGAGACTCCAAGTCCAAATCGAGTCTCGAGTGTCTCAAGTCAAAGTTGAGCCTCGAGTCTCAATGGTCTGACTCAGAGTCAAGTCTTGAGGCTCTGAGGCGTGAGTCTATATTGAGTTTTGAGTCTCTGAGGCGGGACCAATTTGAGTCTCAAGTCTCTAAGGTGTGAGTCTGAGTGGAGTCTCGAGTCTCTTAGGTGCGCAGTGGGCAATTGGGGGGTTGGGTGTCTTGCTCAAGGGCACTTCAGTCATGGACCGTCAGCCGAGGGGATCGAACCAGCGACCTTCCAGTCACAGGGCTGGTTCCCTAACCTCCAGACCACGACTGCCCCAAACATGCGTTGGCTATCAACTACATTCACAGCTAGAGGAACAATATGTAAATTAGGTCAACACAAAGCTGCACGTTTCAAAATAAGAGTAGAAAATCACATCATGCTAAAGCTGAGAGTGTTAAAGATCAGAGGTCAAACACTAAAAGCCCTACAGACTATAAACACACGAGAAGCTTCATCTCTACAGCTTCAACCAGGGCTTTACACGAAAGAAATTAACGAGGAATTTCCAGGAACATGAAAAGCAGCAATTTCTTACAACTCAAACTCAAACCTTCCCACTAAGACACGAAATTAATCCTATGAGCCACGCGCCAGTGCTTTCTACGACAGAACGACTCCCTGTCAACTACTGATTCTAAGTGAACGCTTTTGATAGTTATTTCACTTTTTTATTCATATTATGCAACAGGATGCAACGCTAACTCACTGCAGCTGAACAGATCTGCTATTTGTTGGTCTTTAGAACTGAGAATCGCGGGTGGATGTCGCTTTTCAATTATATACCAAGTAAAACAGGAATAGAACCAAAACAACTGGGATGCATTCAATATCATCTTCATGAATGCGCCCGAAAAACAAAATCTTCTCATCCAATGACAACAGAGAACAGACTACAGCTTACAATCACATGCGCCGCGTTGGCGGTGTCAGGGGTGTGCCGCAGGCCAACTTCACTCAGACATGAGCCGCTTTGAACATCAATACACTCGCAAAGAGACGAGCGAGATGGAAGGATAATCATCAGATCCTGAAAAAACAATAGCTGGGGCAGAAGGAAGCATCTAATGATGCCATCAACTCACTAAAGCTGGAGAAATGAAAGAACGTGAGAAATAAAACGGGATCGGCTTCACGGCCAAATTTCAGACTCTGTGGCCGCGGATCAATATATAAGCACTGGACGGAGAGGAAACTCAATGTTCCAAAGACCTGCGTTCATATACTAATGCTGAATTCTGTGAAAATCACACGTATCACGATTTCAAGAAGCTCACAGGAAACGTGTATTGAGCGGCTTTCCAGGGGGCTTCCACTGACTTGATACTGATTTTAAGACGCTCTTGTCCATTTGACCCCACTATTTTCCCTCGAAGGCGCCGTCTTGAGCGGTGTTCCATCACATTACGGGATCAAGAGAAGTTCATTTGTTGACTTTATTAGCTCGAGTGGCGTTAACAGAGGGGTGAGTGTCTGAAAGGGTCAACTTTAGCAGCAGAACTTGCCCCAAAATCACTGGAAACTGCCCCAACTGGAAACTTTTCAACTCCTTCAAAACACGGTGGATGAAGTTTTTATAAGCTATACAAGTAAAAGGCATCAAAATGTGCAACGTTTCAAAACGGGAACATTCAGTTCGCTGAGTTTTAGGCTTCAAACGGCTTATTCGGTCATATATTGGTAGCAGCTAGTGAGCATGATAAAGCAGATACAGCTAACAACAGCAAAAAACAACAAAACGGAGGTTTCCAGACAGACAAGGTAATTATGCAGAACTTACACCCAAGAAAAAACGTCATAAATGTGTATCTGATCAAGAGGATCGCTTTTACTGTTTACGGCTTTCCCATATATCATATAATAAGGCTTTTATTGAGCCCGAGTGGGGCCTCGAGTCTTTTAGGTCTGTGAATTTGAGTCAAATCTCTGGGGTGTGAGTATGAGTCCAGTCTCGAATCTATTGAGCTGTGAGTCTGAAGTGAGTTTTGAGTCACTGAGGCGTGAGTCCAAGTCAAGTCTTAAGCCTCTGAGCTGCGAGTCCGAGTGGAGTCTCAAGTCCCAGAGCTGCACGTCTCGAGTTTCTGAGTTGCGAAACCAGTTGCGAGTCTAGTCTCAAGTCTCTGTGGTGCGAGTCAGCACTGAATCATTGAAGTGTGAGTCTCAAGTCTTTGAGCTGTGAATCCAAGTTGAGTCTCTGAGGTGCTATTTTGAGGCGAGTCTTGAGTTAACGAGATGTGAGTGTGAGCAAAGTCTTGTTGTCTCTAGTATGAGTATTAAGTAGAGTCTCGAGTCCCTGAGCTGTAAGTCTCGAGTCTCTGAGTTGCGAGACATTACTGAGTCGCTGAAGTGAGAGCCTCAAGTCTTTGAGCTGTGAATCCAAGTTGAGTCTCTGAGGTGCTATTTTGAGGCGAGTCTTGAGTTAACGAGATGTGAGTGTGAGCAAAGTCTTGTTGTCTCTAGTATGAGTATTAAGTAGAGTCTCGAGTCCCTGAGCTGTAAGTCTCGAGTCTCTGAGTTGCGAGACATTACTGAGTCGCTGAAGTGAGAGCCTCAAGTCTTTGAGCTGTGAATCCAAGTCGTCGAGTCTCTGAGGTGCTATTCTGAGGCAATTCTCAAGTCAATGAGGTGCGAGTGTGAGTGGATTCTTGATATCTCTGAGGTGCAAGTCTGAGGTGAGTCTCGTTTCTCTGAGGTGCAAATCAGAGCCGAGTCTCCTTGAGTCTCAAGTCTTTGAGCTGTGAATCCTAGTGGTCGAGTCTCTGAAGTGCTACTATGAGGCGAGTCTCAAACCGCTGAGGTGCAAGATTAAGCAGTCTTGTTGTCTCGGTGATGCAAATCGGGAGTCGAGTCTCATGTCTTTGAGGTGTGAGTCAGAGCGAAGCCTCAAGTCTCCAAGGTGTACGTCAGAGTCAAGTCTCAAATCTCTGAGGTGCGAGTCAGAGACGTGTCTCGAGTCTGACGTCAGGTTTTTATTATTAGTGATTCAGCTGTTAGAAATGAGTAAATAAATAAATAAAGCTACCAAATAAGGAACGTGTTTTGGGTCGAGGCTGCAGGGAGGCTGCTGCTCTGCTCTTTGTAAAAAGCTCTGAACGTTTGAACTGCGGCGAAAGGTCGGTCCAGGACAAGCAGCAACAACATCTGGGGGGCATTTTCATTTCAGAAAGTCTGCCTCTGACGCCGAGTCGACCGCAGACTCGAACTACAACTGTCACAGTGTGCTCAGACGTGCTCGGCACCTCATTTGCTGCAGGAACACGCTGCGGGTAAGTGAAACATGTGCGCCGCCGTGTTTCAACCAGGCTTCAATCTCTTTTCCCCAGACAGACTCAAGGTCAACAGCACCATCTTCCTTCTTTCCTCTGTCTATCCTTTTTTCCCCTTTTTATGTTTATCCAAATATCCAGCGCAGCCTGTGGCCGGTCTGATCCTCCTCTGGCCCACATGGAGTATTTGACCTCACCAAAGGCTTGGCAGCCGAACACTTCCCAAGCCCAGAACATAATCTGGAGCAGCAGATGTCCTGCCATAGGCTAACTGCTAGCTGCAAACAGCTAGATCCCCGAGCGCAACAAAGCAGCACAGGGGCATTAGCATGTTTGAGTGTTGTGCTGCTTTCCTGTGAAGTCTGTATTACCACACATACAAACTGCCAACATAAATTTGCTCTTTGGACACTTTGGAAACTGTTATTCCCTTCACCTTTTTACTGGAGAGGACGGGACAGTTTCAGTGGTCAGGTTCTTTATTTCCCCCAAGTAAAACTTACTTTTAGAAGCCAACAATAAGGCTGGAGACACCAAGTTTCCCAGGCTGAGGGGGACCTTCACCCAAGGTCTCCCTCTGCACTATGACCCTGTGCTCACCCTGGGAGCATCTTTTCACCACCTGTCACCCAAATCGCTGGGGGCTTATCGCCTGTGGGCATTTCTGAACTCGAGTGGACCGTTGGTTGCCATGGTTTCACTAACGTCAAGCACACTGGCATCACTCTGCAATCCCACTGAAGTTAAAGATCTCGGTGAGAAATCGCTTGTGTGCTCGTTTTTATTTAATCCCTGTGTCCGTGGAGTTGGTATGTGAGGAAAACAGTATTTGGTCTTACTGTCTATCTGCAGCACCGGCTCTAGTAGGAACAATTATCTAGGAACTAAAAGGGAGCACCTGGGGGAGATAAAGTGCGATAAAGTACGCCAACGTTCACGCCGCCTCCTGTCATCAGAAATCGCCAGCTCTCATTGATAATGAACGACCTCCTGCTGCCGGTGTGAACGCAGGATGAGGCTTCCAGGAGCGGTCAACTCAGGCTACTCTAGATCGTATTAACAAACCCGCCCAGCTAGTTTGAGCGACGTTTAACCACAGCGACACGTCCCACTCCAAGAGGGACCTTCCACATGTCTAAAGACTAAAGGCTACGAGGCTACAAGGCCACTTAAGCAATGGTACACAATAGCTACGAGGCCTTCTAGGCTAAGAGGCACCCCATGGTTAAGGACTCTTTCCAGGTTTCCAGGCTTCCTGGACTGGCCGCTTGAGCAACACTGCACCATAGTTACAAGCTTGTGTTTGCTGAGAAGGACCACCTCTCCTGGCTAAGGACTCTTTTGGGTTATAAAACTTCCCAGACCGGCCGCCTATGCATATTACACCGTGGCCACAAGTAATCCTAGCTTGAATTAGTCTACATTTTCCCTAGTATCCATCAATCTAGCCTCATATACCAATCAAACTAACTAGGTAACATTAGCAGGGCAAAAACCACCCAGCCTGGTCAGCAAATTCCCCAGATATATGATTACAAAGCACTTCACACGTGGAAAGCAGGATCATCTGACAATAATGTGAAAAGGCAGCAAGACAGGCATCCCACTAGGCGATCAGTCCCTGCAACGCCTCCCCTCAACAATCCTGCGGTTCTAGCTGCAGAGAGCCTCTCAATGCCTCCCCTAAGCACGGCTTAGAGGCGGCTAATGCTGTTATCTGTATTACATCCAATTAGCTCTACCTTCGGAGCTTGTAGACGCACGTTGACTTGCGTGCTATTGCTAAAACATCTGCTTAATAAAGAGGCGGCCGGTGCAGGGAAAGCAGAGCTACGGCGTGACCGGCCATCAGGTGACCAGCAGCAACAGAAAAAGGAAAAGCTGGTGAGGAATAATTATAATACTCTGGTGACGGCAAACACAGGAGGACAGCTTGGGCTCACCTTTGGGCCAATGATGATGAGGATCACCCGCGGGTTCTCAGCATGCCACTCTGTTTGAAAGAAAATCTGCAGAAGATTAGCCACGTAAATAAGACAGAAAATATTGTGCATGTTTTCTTAGGCCACCAGATCAGAGAAGTCATTGGGCCGCAGACCTCAGTCCCAACTGAACTGCACATGTTAGCGTTTCCCTACAAGCACAATAATCCATTTATGAGCTCACTTGTGTTTTATAGCTAAAACAATAAAACGCAAGACAACGTGACGGCGACTAAAAAATGTCCTAAATGTCCTGGAAATGTCCAAAATGCATAAACAATGGAGCAAATGGAGCATCTGCATCTCCATCTGTACCCCCAGAGTTTAAATTATGGGAAATGATCATTTGTCATTTTATTCACTCCACTATAAGAAATGGTTATTCCAGACACCTCTTTGTTACACAATTTGGGATAAAAAAATATAAGAAAAAATATATATAAATGTTTAGCAATGGTAAATGTGCTATATGCTCTTTTTTTGGATTTCACACCAATTTATTCATGTCCAGTTTCACCCACTAGATTTAACTTACAATCTCCAATGAAAAGGCCATTTAGTTACACAGTTGCCCCAAATTAGGAGCCAACAGAAGTGATTAATTCATCTTTCACTCAACAGCAAAGTGAAGACAGCTATCTGTCGTCTTGCAAGTGGTAATCTAAGTTATCTCGCTAGATAAACCAACAGTTTTTGCAAGAATTAGTTGGCTAGCAAGAATGAATCAGTTCATGCCAGTTGTCTGAAATATTTTAGATGCAATACTGTTTCCTTATTACACTACATTGTGTCTTATTATGCTTTATTAAATAATATGCAAGTATACTGTGACATAAGTCTGGAAAATAAGTATTTCTGAGAGACATTCTCAAGACGTTCCTCCCCGAGTTCCACGCAGAATCACGTCAGGTGTCTAAGGTGCAGTGTGTAGGCTATAATGCACTCTTCAATTACCCTCAGAGTCTTCTGGGCCACAGAAATGAGCCTAAAATGAACGCATTTGGTTTAAAATATGCATGAGAATGTTACCTGAGAACGCTTTCAGGAGGTAAAGAGGGTCCTTCACTTTTCTGAGACCACACACCAACAGAAACACACGCAGATCTTCTACTGTATTCACGCGCACCCCTGCACAAGAGACACAAGAGACTGTACATCAGAACAGGAATGGAGAGTTTTACATGTTCCACACTGAGACACCACATTTAAAAGGAGGAATTTGGGGTAAAATCTAGTGAAGTTAGGTGTTTTATTACAACCTCGTTTCCAAAAAAACGTTGGGACGCTGTGCAAAATGTAAATAAAACCAAAATGTAATGATGTGGAAAATACTGAACCATATATTACACAATAGTACAAAGACAACATACCATATAATACCATTTTGAATTTGATGCCAACAAGTCGGGACAGGGCAACAAAAGGCTGGTAAAGTTCTGTGATGCTAAAAAACACCTGGTGGTTGATTGGGAGCAGGTAACATGATTGGGCATAAAGGGTGCATCTCAGAGAGGCGGAGTCTTTCAGAAGTAAAGATGAGGAGGGGTTCACCACTTCATGAAAGACTGCAACATCAAATAGTGCAACAATTCAAGAAGAATGTTTCTCAACATAAAATAGCAAAGAACTTCTGCTTTTCATCATCTACTGTACATAATAATATAAAAAGATTCAGAGAATCTGAGAAATCTCTGTATGTAAGGAACAAAGGCAAAAACCAGTATCTTCCGGCTGTGAAATTTGGGCCCTCAGGCAGCGCTGCGTTAAAAACAGACGTGATTCTGTAGTGGAAATCACTGCATGGGCTCAGAAACACTTCTGAAAACCACCGCCTGTGAAAACAGCTCATCACTGCTTCCACAAATATTAAAACTCTAAAACGCAAAGAAGAAACTGGACATAAACAGGATCTAGAAATGCTGCCACCTTCTCTGGGCCTGAGCTCTTTTAAAATGGACTGAGGGGAAGTGGAAAAGTGTCCTGTGGTCCAATGAATCAACATTTGAAATTGTTTTTGGAAATCATGGACGCTGTGTCCTCTGGGCTAAAGACCACTCAGCTTGTTATCAGCGGACAGTCCAAAAGCCAGTATTCATGATGATTTAGGGGGGCATTAGTGCACATGGCATGGGTGACACTCATCTGTGAAGGCACCATTAATGCAGAATGATATAAACATGTTTTGGGAATATCTGCTGCCATCCAGACGACGTCTTTTTCAGGGAAGGCCTTGATTATTTCAGCAAGACAATGTCAAACCACATTCTGTATGTGTTACAACAGCACGACTCCATATTAAAAGAGCCTGGATGCTAAACTGACCTGCCTGCAGTCCGAACCGGTCACCACTGATAACATTTGGAGAGCTATGAAATGAAAAATATGACAAAGGAGACCCTGAACAGTTGAGCAGCTTTCAAATCCTGTATCAATCAAGAACATTTCACTTTCAAAACTACAGCAGCATCTCCTCCCCAAACACTTACAGAGCCCCCATTCCACCTTTAAATACATTCTGCACAGCATCTTTTTTGGAAATGGGGTTGTAGGTAAAATTGTACGTATTTGTTTTATCTGATAAATATTAAGCGACAAATCCAGAAATCCAGTTTACACACTTATTACACCCAAATGTAGTTCATCAACATACATTTATACATATAGAAGATGTACCAAATAAGTGCCATGACTAGCCATGTACAGTCCTGTGTGAAAGTTTTAAGCATCTAAGCAAAATATTAAACAATTGACCTCAGCATTGAGTTTATCACAATACACATTAGAATAAAGTCATATTCATAATTAAAATAAACAGAAAAAGTAACAAGAATTTCTCGGGTCCATATTTTTCCTTGACACCTTCACAGCCGCCCCAGAGACTCGTTAATATCACCAATGACATCATGAGCTCAATTTACTGAGCACTGATTGGTCAAACCAGGAGCTGCTTTTCAACTACATATAATACTGTGCTTCCTCGAGGAGAGGCTTGGAGATGGGTAAACACACAAACATCCAGAAAATCACTATTTACTATATACACACACACACACACACACATATATATATATATATATATATATATACATACATATCAGTATTAGTTAATATTCTATACATTTTGTTTAAAATATTTAAACTTTTATAAAAACTTTTCTCAGCAAATAAACACAAACTACACAAATAAATAGATAGAAAATGTGTTTTGGGTGCCTAAAACTTTCGCACAGTACTAAATAAGTGCCAAATAAGTGCCATTAGTGGTTAGTGGTTGGTTAGTGTACTGGGTAACACATCTGCCTTCTACGCTGTAGACTGGGGTTCAATCCCCACCTGGGCAAACACCCTACACTATACCAATAAGAGTCCTTGGGCAAGACTCCTAACACCACCTTCGCCTACCTGTGTAAAATGATCAAACTGTAAGTCGCTCTGGGTAAGAGCGTCAGCCAAATGCCGTAAATGTAAATGCCATGTAGATAAGTGCCATTATTCTTCTTAGTGATGTACTCTAGTCCAGGTTTATAGGTAACAGTGAGCCACACAGTGCTACATGTAAAGGAGCCAAAAATCACCCGAACACATCTTGGCCGATCGACTGCATCTGGGGTGTTCACTCGTTTTTCTGTTGAACTATCCCTTCAAAAATCCACAACTTGTTGGGTCAACTAGGAAGAAGACCGGACACCCCACAAGCTCCAAAACACAGCTGTCCAACTGATAAAGAGTTCCTCTGCAGCCAAGGGACGAGATGTAGGTCAAACCACTGTTCGCTACCTTTATCCGTTTAAGAAAGACGAATGTAAAACAAGTACAGATGTGAAGCGAAGGCTCATGAGGAATCAGCCGAGTGGAAAAATGTCTTTCTTCTCTACAACAGCTGGGGTCACACAGGAGGTCACGTCTTATTTCAGCATCGTAAGCCAGCCACGCGACCAGCGGCTAGCCAGTAAGACACAAAGAATTACGAGTTGATGTGTGTTTAATGTGTAATAAAACACAAACTAATTCACAGGGCTTTCAGTCGGAGTCCAATCCATCAGACTGGGTCATAAAAACAGCGCCATTCGTGAGAGGTGGGTCGTTATTATGCATGAGTTTGGTAACAACGTGCTTTAGGTGAAATAATCTTCTCGGTGAACTGCAGCAGGGGGAGCGTTTAGCACTAAAGCACACAATCAGAGGCATTTAGTGAGTGTGAACAACAGACACTAATAATAAATACGACTTAACAGACCTTCTGCACTGCGTCTGATCCTTCGATTACGCTGCTCATGCTTACATTACTGCACTGTTTCCTTTACTAGCGCATACTGTTCCACTCAGCACAGCTGTAATGTCTGCATGCAAAAAAAGTCCCAATCCGATTGAAAACATTCCGATTACAGATGAAGACTGAGGTGTTTATGCTCACTCTATTAAATAATCTGCTCATTACAAGTAATCTGATCCAAAATGACACGCATGCGTAGAGAACCACTTAGTGTAGACGTTCCCATGACAACCAGCAACACGTGACTCGAGTGAGATGAGCAGCAGTGAGCAGTGCTTGTGTTTTTAATTGCTTTAAAATGATGTCAGACTCAGGAAAACGTAATTCACATGTCCTTCTAAGCTCCACGTAAGCTGGACGTCCGTCCCTCCGCCTTCTTTTAAAGATCAGAGCATCAACTTAGTCTCCTCTGCAGACCAGTTTCTGCTCCGCCGTGTCGAAGGGTATAAACTTTTGCCAGAGCCGGTTTATCGGTTCTCTGCTTTTGCTGTGACGTGATGAACATGCAGAACATACTTACACATTCCGATAGGGAATGTAATCGGATACAGGTGTTTACATGAACATTATTCTTCTATTTGAACATACTTACACATTCCGATAGGGAATGTAATCGGATACAGGTGTTTACATGAACATTATTCTTCTATTTGAACATACTTACACATTCCGATAGGGAATGTAATCGGATGCAGGTGTTTACATGGACATTATTCTTCTATTTAGGAGTTATTTACAGGATTACCCACCTCGTTTAATCGGATACAAATTGAATGCAGGATGGCCTCAATCAGACCAGGCTATTCTGACTGAGGTGTTTACATGGATGTCTTCTATTCCGATCGAGCTATTAGTTGGATTATTTACGGATTATTAGGCTGCACGTACACATGGCTAGTTATTCCTATATATTCCTATGAGCACAGTTATAATTACCTTTTATAAAAATCTATTTTTCCATTTTTACTCTTTTCGGTGCTGCACACCAAATATTTGACTATTCTGCTCTACTGTATTTCATTTGTATACATGAACTGTGTCTATTAATTGTTACACATCTTCTAAGTCTCTTCTCCTTCTGGGTTACGGGGGAAGCTGGAGCCTATCCCAGCTGTCATTGGGTGGAAGGCAGGCACCCTGAATGTGTTGTTCATGAAGCTGGGATAGTAAATGTTTATATGTGTAAACCTTTAAAAATGACTAATGATGTGTTAGTTATTGGGTTTTCCTATGAAAGCAGAATATATACAGTTTTCCACACCAGTACACTGTTTAAAACTCTTGATCTTTATCAGTAAGTGAGCTTAAACGTCCTCGTGTTCATAAAAACACCATTAGTATAGATAAAATAAACACAGTAAAAACAAACAGGACTTTTTGTGACATTTTGGGTGCCGCTAGTCAAATGACATTTTTTGAAGTGTAAATAAATAAAACACGTCCTCTGCAGAGAAGACATTTCTGCACGTTTTAGTTTCTTTGCTGAATTTAACACACACACATATATATATATATATATATATATATATATATATATATATATATATATATATCAATATATATAAATAAATTTAGTTTTTTTATTTAGTTAGTTTTTTTTTTGCTTGCTGACTTATTTTCACTCAGAAAATCAACAAAAATGTTTGCATAAAACTGTTGATAAAATGAATACATTATCGTATTACAATCATTCTTTGTTCATCTTTCTGTGAGCACCAGAACAAAGTCACTGGCTATGAAAAACATTCTAATTTTCAAAGCAAACCAAAAGAGCTGTGAGTCAATCTGTGTGAAGTTAAGGTGGATCCAGTAGTGATTTGTGATGCTGCAGCGATGGAGCCAAATCTGTGCTTTTGCCCAGATCATCCTGCATAAATCCCACCTATTCCAGATTACACACACAAATGTGCTGCGGTGTGTGGTGTGTGTGGTGTGTGTGTGTGTGTGTGTGTGTGTGTGTGTGTGTGTGTGTGTGCGCACGCGTGCGTGGGGGAATTGGAAATGTGTTTTTGGAGCACATGAATACGCATTCTCCCCTGAACTCTTCACCCTAATGATGAGCAGCACTGTCCTCTGGGGAACTGCTTTCCCATTCCGAGCGCATCGCTGCCACGAGAGGAACGCCGCCGTCGCCCGTATTCCACATTCTTCTGCAGAGAAAAGGAACTATTTCTGCCACTTAGGCAGAACAAAATCCCCACTGAACACAAAATAGTGAAAAATAACTGTGGGGAAAACTCTGCCCTGCTGTCAGTCACAGTGTCGCCTGTCACTCTCTGCAGCAGATCGAGGAACCGACTGCATAAACAGAGAAGCTCTGCGGCGCTCACTGCCGCGACACTCCACGCAGATCCGTGACACTCCGCATCACACTCGGAACAACTGAGCACAACTCTATTGTCTATTTATCGTCTCCCTAAATCATATGTCCATCCTTCAGTCCTCACTCTCATGATTACAGAACATCAGCTTCATAGAAAATTAATAGATTAAATCATTTATAGAAGAACTCAATAAATCATAGCAGTTACTGAATAATTCATAGAAAATACTGAATAATTCATAGAAGATACTGAATAATTCATAGAAAATACTGAATAATTCATAGAAGATACTGAATAATTCATAGAAAATACTGAATAATTCATAGAATATAATGAATAATTCATAGTAGCTGCTGAGTAATGTACAGTAGATGCTGAATAATTCAAAGTAGCTACTAAGTAATGTACAGTAGATGCTGAATAATTCACAGTAGATACTGAATAATTCATAGTAGCTACTAAGTAATGTACAGTAGATGCTGAATAATTCACAGTAGATGCTGAATAATTCAAAGTAGCTACTAAGTAATGTACAGTAGATGCTGAATAATTCACAGTAGATACTGAATAATTCATAGTAGCTACTAAGTAATGTACAGTAGATGCTGAATAATTCAAAGTAGCTACTAAGTAATGTACAGTAGATGCTGAATAATTCACAGTAGATACTGAATAATTCATAGTAGCTACTAAGTAATGTACAGTAGATGCTGAGTAATTCAAAGTAGCTACTAAGTAATGTACAGTAGATGCTGAGTAATTCAAAGTAGTTACTAAGTAATGTACAGTAGATGCTGAGTAATTCAAAGTAGCTACTAAGTAATGTACAGTAGATGCTGAGTAATTCAAAGTAGCTACTAAGTAATGTACAGTAGATGCTGAGTAATTCAAAGTAGTTACTAAGTAATGTACAGTAGATGCTGAGTAATTCTGGGTTACGGGGGAAACTGGCTAATTAGCATAGAGTAAACTTCCATTACTTGCCAGCTACATTAGCCTCAAAGTTCCAGTGCAAAACTGAGGAAGCAAACTGTGGCCACTGAGCATTTCTCGGCTGACTGGCCACATTTAATACAAGTAAATTCGATTTTCCATATTCATTAGAAAAAACGTCAAGGGGCCTTTCATTACAGCTAATGAAACGGCTCATTTAAAGCTGACCCCTCCGACACCTGAAGGAGATCAGAAGCACAGTTCGACCGTTGGAGCCCACCCCCCCGCCCCCCTTCCGAACTCCCTGAACTGAGTGAGTTCAATCACAGACAATGTGATCCACAAATCGACACCACCCACTCTTGCTGATTACCCTGACCCGCTTGACACTGGAGGTCAGCAAACCCAAACAAAAGGAGAACTGAAGAGATGATAAGGCGAGAGACTGCAGGGGCGACTGCGATTAAGTTTGCCTGAAGCAAATCTGGAGTAATCTCAGGTCAGTGACAATGCTGGATTAAAAGGCTCTAATCTCTTTTAGCTCGTGACGTCGCCCACACTGGTTCGGCCGAGCTGGCTGCCATTGAAAGGTGTGTGTATATATGTGTGTGTGTGTGTGTGTGTGGTTCCAGTATCGCCACGCCAACAACTGGCACACCATGCCACAGCAAAGCCTGAGAGCGCACATGACAGCTGAAGCAACCTCAACACGTGCTGATACAGTTTTTAGCAATGTGACATAATTTAGTCCGTGTTTATAGACAGTAGTGAATTATACAGTATCAGAAACCGCATGACATCATGACCACCTCCTGGTTTCTACACTCACTGTCCACTTTATCAGCTCCACTTACTGTATAGCTGCACTTTGTAGTTCTACAGTTACAGACTGTAGTCCATCTGTTTCTCTGATACTCTGTTACCCTGTTCTTCAGTGGTCAGGACCCCCATGGACCCTCACAGAGCAGGTGCTATTTGGGTGGTGGATCATTCTCAGCACTGCAGTAACACTGATGTGGTGGTGGTGGTGTGTTAGTGTGTGCTGCGCTGGTCTGAGTGGATCACCTTTAAACACCTCAGTGTCGCTGCTGGACTGAGAACAGTCCACCAACCAAAAATATCCAGCCAACAGTGTCCTGTGACCACTGATGAAGGACTAGAGGATGACCAACACAAACTGTGCAGCAGCAGATGAGCTGTCGTCTCTGACTTTACATCTACAAGGTGGACCGACAAGGTAGGAGTGTCTAATAGAGTGGACAGTGAGTGGACACAGTGTTTAAAAACTCCAGCAGCATTGCTGTGTCTGATCCACTCGTACCAGCACAACACACACTAACACACCACCCCCACGTCAGTGTGACTGCATTGCTGAGAATGACCCACCACCCAAATAGTACCTGCTCTGTGAGGGTCCATGGGGGTCCTGACCACTGAAGAACAGGGTAACAGAGTATCAGAGAAACAGATGGACTACAGTCTGTAACTGTAGAACTACAGAGTGCAGCTATACAGTAAGTGGGGGTGATAAACTGGACACTGAGCGTAGAAACAAGGAGGTGGTCATGACGTTACGCCTGATTGGTGTACTCAAGTCCATTAGAGATACTGAACAACTCCATACAGTCTGAGATGGGATGATTAAGGAATGGTGGGTTAGGACTGTTTGGACTGTTTATTAACATTAACCTTCCAGTGTTCAGCTGAAGAAACAAAGTTCAAACGTTTTCCCAAACTATCCCTTAAAAGCACTACGCTGACTACTGTGTCAGGATGTGACATCATACATGTCCCATCTGTATTATATAGCGCTGCTGTCGGATCAAAACCGTGTATGTCCAAAATGGTAACTTTACAGGACAAGGTAAAAACATACTCCACTTCTAATGTAAGTCAATGGAACCAGAATTTTTTTTTTAACCTGTCATGTCTGGCAATTTTTGCAATCGGAATGCACTGATGTACCAAACATATTTGTTTTCACAAGAAAAGCTCTATAGGTTACTAAAGCCTATTCTTGTTAAAGTTTGTATTTTATTTGTTTGGCCAGGCCTGACAGGCAATAAAAAAGAGGACAGGAAAGAAAGAGATGAAGGGAGGAAAAAATAATAATAAATAAATAAATAATGATAATAATAATAATAATCAATCGTAATAATGATAATTAAATAAGTAAATAAATAAATAAATAGGAAAAAAAAATAATAATAGAAACAAAAAAGAAAGAAACAGAAAAAACAAATAAAATAAGTAAATAACCAGACAACAAAATAAAAAAAATTAAATTAAATTAAAAAAAAAAAAAAGGGTAGGGGAAAAAAAACTATTATACAGAAATACATACATATACATATTCCCATATCCATACATATGCATATACACATATACACCCACACATCACACACAATTCTACTGTTCAGAATTTTTTTCTAAGTAATTTTAGGTCACTTCTTTTGGTCCAATCATCATGGAATTTACAAACAACATACAGAAGCATAGTTACCTTCAAATCACATCAAAACCTGAAAAACGACAAAAATGAAGATATCAGGTTTCGTTCCGACAGCAGCGATATGGATATATTTAAGGTTTGCATTATACACAGTACTGTGCCATTTATCTTGGCAAGAAGTGTTTGTGCTGGTAAAAATACCATTTGTCACTGAAATAAATGAATAACTGCTTCCAGCTCATACGGGCGGACAGGACATCGCACAGTGGTAAGAGGAAAGGAGGAGGGCTGGCAGTATGTGAATGATGGATGGTGTAACTCTGGGCGCATCACCATTAAGGAGCAAATCTGCTGTAAGGACATTGAACTGTTAGCTGTCAGCGTGAGGCCGATGTACAATCCCAATTCCAGTGAAGTTGGGACGTTGTGTAAAACATAAATAAAAACAGAATACGATGAAAATCCTTTTCAACCTACATTCAATTGAATACGCTACAAAGACGAGATATTTAATGTTCAAACAGATAAACTTTATTGTTTTTTGCAAATATTCACTCATTTTGAATTTGAAGCCTGCAACACGTTCCAAAGAAGTTGGGACAGGGGCAACAAAAGACTGGGAAAGTTGAGGAATGCTCAAAAAACACCTGTTTGGAACATTCCACAGGTGAACAGGTTAATTGGAAACAGGTGAGGGTCATGATTGGGTATAAAGGGAGCATCCCTGAAAGGCTCAGTCGTTCACAAGCAAGGACGGGCGAGGTTCACCACTTTGTGAACAACTGCGTGAGCAGATAGTCCAACAGTTTAAGAACAACGTTTCTCAACGTGCAACTGCAAGGAATTTAGGGATTTCATCATCTACAGTCCATAATATCATCAAAAGATTCAGAGAATCTGGAGAAATCTCTGCAAGTAAGCGGCAAAGCAGAAAACCAACACTGAATGCCCGTGACCTTCGATCCCTCAGGCGGCACTGCATTAAAACCCACATCATTCTGTAATGGATATTCCCACATGGGCTCAGGAACACTTCGGAAAACCACTGTCAGTGCTTCTCTGGGCCGAGCTCATCTGAGATGGACTGACGCAAAGTGGAAAAGTGTCCTGTGGTCTGTCGAGTCCACATTTCACACTGTTTTTGGAAATCATGGATGTCGTGTCCTCCGGGCCAAAGAGGAAAAGGACTGTCCGGATTGATCAGTGCAAAGTTCAAAAGCCGGCATCTCTGATGGTGTGGGGGTGTGTTAGTGCCCATGGCAGGGGTAACTGGCACATCTGTGAAGACACCATTAATGCTGAAAGGTACATACAGGTTTTGGAGCAACATCTGCTGCCATCCAAGCAGCGTCTTTTTCAGGGACGTCCTGCTTATTTCAGCAAGACGATGCCAAGCCACATTCTGCACGTGTTACAACAGCGTGGCTTCATAGTTAAAGAGTGCGGGTACTAGACTGACCTGCCTGCAGTCCAGACCGTCTCCCATTGAAAATGTGTGGCACATTATGAAGCTCAAAATACGACAGCGGAGACCCCCGGACTGCTGAGCAGCTGAAGCTGGACATCAAGCAGGAATGGGAAAGAATTCCACCTACAAAGCTTCAACAATCAGTGTCCTCAGTTCCCAAACGCTTATTGAGTGCTGTTAAAAGGAAAGGTGATGTAACACAGTGGTAAACACGCCCCTGTCCCAACTTCTCTGGAACGTGTTGCAGGCATCAAATTCAAAATGAGTGAATATTTGCAAAAAGTTTATCCATTTGAACATTAAATAAAAGGATTTGCAAATCACCATATTCTGTTTTTATTTATGTTTTACACAACATCCCAACTTCACTGGAATTGGGGTTGTACGTACCCAGGGAATTCTAACGTTATCGCTATAACGTATGTTCCCCCCCCTGCTAACGCCGAGGCTGCCTGTGACACCCTGCACACAGCTGTGAGCAGACTACAGACACAGCACCCTCAGGTCTTATACTCATCTCTGGAGACTTTAACCATGTCTCTCCATCCTTCACTCTGACCACCTTCTCACAGTATGTAACCGGTCACACCAGAGACAATAAAACGCTGGATTGGTTTGATGCCAATCTCCCCTCCTCCCCTTGGAAGATCAGATCATAACATTCTTTGATTTCTCCAGTGCTTTTAACACCATACAGCCTAAGTTCCTGAGGGACAAGCTGGAGAACACAGGGGTGGATCACCACCCTCACCATCAACACCTGTTGTGGACTGGTGTCTGAGGAACCATCTCCTGATCAAAGCGGGGAAAACCAAAGAGATGGTGGTGGACTTCCCACCAGTGAACAGCCCAGGGAAGGGACATTGAGAGGGTGGACCTTTATAAGTACCTGGGTTTTCACCTCAACAATAGACTGGACTGGTCAGAAAACACAAGTGCACTTTATAGGAAAGGCCAGTGCTGACTCTATAGACTCTACCTGCTCAGAAGACTGAGGTCATTTGGAGTGGAGGGGGCACTCTTGGGGACCTTCCTTGACACCACTGTGGCATCAGCCATCTTCTATGAAGTGGTCTGCTGGGGAAGCAGCATCTCAACTGTGGACAGGAGGAGACTTGGCAGACTCATTAAGAGGGCCAGCTCTGTCCTGGGAAGCCCCCTAGACCCAGTGCAGGTGGTGGGAGACAGGAGGATGTTAGCCAGAGTAGCATCCATGCTGGAGAACAGCTCCCACCCCATGCCTGAGACTCTGGAACTGGGCAGCTCCTTCAGTGACCGGCTGCTTCACCCCAAGTGTGTGAAGGAGGGCTTTCGCAGGTCCTTCCTTCCTGCTGCTGTGAGACTGAACAACCATGTGATCTCATCACCTTTTCCTGCAGTATAATCAACACTCCATGTGTAATATATTCTTAAAATATCTCTATAGTATAAATACTGCGCTTTCTATTTATAACTGTTTATATTGCAACACCTCACCATCCATGTGTGATATAAACCAGCACCTCGTGTGCAAAACTCCATATGAATTTCAGGCAAAACATCCTTACAATGTAAACATCGTAGCTTTTTTATTTATTTATAATTCTTTATGAAGGACAGAGTTTACATTTATCTTATTTCTTATGTTTATTTTTAATATATATATATATATATATATATATATATATATATATATATTGTCTATATAGTAACAACTAACAAACTGTAAAAAAGTGAATTCCTTGCTTGTTAATTCTCATCAAGATAAGATAAGAAGATAATCCAATCCTTTATCAGTCCCACAGTGGGGAAATTCTCTTATCAGGTAACAATCATTTCTTATTACAATAGTAGCTGATATTTTCCACTGTGCCTTAAAAAAGGAAGGATGGGTTCAGATTTCTCCTGGACGCCTCCAGCCATCACACAGATCTATCACACCTCCTCACCTGCAAACCACATTTCATTTAATGAAATGCTGACCAGCCAAGGTCGAGCCAAGGAGGAGCCAAGGAGGAGCCAAGGAGGAGTTTGGAAATGGTCAAATAAACACAGCGTACATAAAATCATCATTTACTGTATAATATTATTTGTTTATTGTAAACATCCTGAGCAAATTAGTGCTCAATGACCACATAAACAGTAATAAATACAAGTCTTGTGTTATAAGGCCATAAGTTCCTATATGCAATGATAATAATAATAATAATAATAATAAGATGTACTTATGTTTGATAATGCATATGGTACATATTATCATTAGTAGTAGTAGCAGCATTAAATACAGATACACATAGTACTCTGCTTATGAGTAAAAACTTTATGTGGTCATTGAACATTAATTTGCTATTTACTCAGGAAAGGACAAATATTTACAATAATAATAAACAGAATATGTATATATATATATATATATATATATATATATATATATATATATATATATAAACACACACCATATAACCAGGATTTTCCCCACATAACTTTGGCCCAACATAACAGACAGCAGCGACACGGGACATTATCACTCCATATAACTGTAAAATATATACATACATGTACATTTACATATACGTACTATAGGCATATTATATATATAATATATTATACGTAATATAAACGTTCTAACCCTAACCTGTTCACCCTCCACTTCCCATCTTAGTCCTGTTTATACGCACAAACACAAGCCCACAAGAGCCACGCAGGTGTGATGTAGACGTCCTTCTCCAGTTTAAATGCAAATGCAGGGAACAAATTTAAACAACTGATTCACGCCTGAACAGTTCAGTGTGCCCGGTTAACTAGACCAGGGGCCTCCTGGGTTTCGGAGCCTCGGCACATTTCCTTTTATTTTGCAATTCACTTCTTCAGCTCAGGAAGGTGGCGCTGCCATGGCGACTGGTTTAACAGCAGAGCATGCACAGGATTAGCACGACAACACAAATAAATAAATGAAGCCGTTCAGCCGTCCGACGAGAACGGGGCAGCAATGCACCTCTGACAGGTCACCCATTTCCATTCACCAGGCAAACATTTGCAGTGTCAGTCCGGTTCCAGCACATCACAGTAACTTCAATAAGAAAGAGACTCGCAGGTGGAAATGAGGTTTGATACTCAGTGCTACACGCCGCCAATGCGAGAAGAGAAAAAGCAATAGCGCTCCAACAGTGACGGGAAGGGCGGGTTCGGGATTCAGCCTAATTCACGATGTAAATACAAATCAGTCCACTTTCATATATTCAGTGATCAGCATGCAGCGTCCAACAGCCGCCTGTCCGACAGGGGGGACGCTGTGATGAAGCAGGCTGGGCTCGGCTGTGTTTAGCGTTTAGCCTGAGAGATTAATATTCACCCGGAAAGATTATAAACCCTTCACTCCACCAAGTGGCAGAGAGGATAAAACACCTCACCCAGTCCAAAACAACAACAACACTGACCACCAAAACGTCCACGTCGGAATTCCTCACTCTCAGAACTGCAGAATACAGTTCCACAGTAGACCCTGAACAACTCACAGTAGACTCACATCACAGCAGATACTGAATCAGGCACTGTAGATACTGAGCAGCTGATACTTTATACTCAATCACTGACGGAAAGCACTGAATAATTCAGTTTCTGCTGAACTGTTCAAAGTAGATATTAATTAGTTTATAGCAGAAGCTGAATACTTCATAGCAGATACTAAATAAATGACCGTTTACACTGATTAAGTCATTGTTTATACTGAATACTTCATAGCAGATACTAAATAACTGACCGTTTACACTGATTAAGTCATTGTTTATACTGAATACTTCATAGTAGATACTGAATAACTGACCGTTTACACTGATTAAGTCATTGTTTATACTGAATACTTCATAGTAGATACTAAATAACTGACCGTTTACACTGATTAAGTCATTGCTTATACTGAATACTTCATAGCAGATACTGAATAACTGACCGTTTACACTGATTAAGTCATTGCTTATACTGAATACTTCATAGCAGATACTAAATAACTGACCGTTTACACTGATTAAGTCATTGTTTATACTGAATACTTCATAGCAGATACTAAATAACTGACCGTTTACACTGATTAAGTCATTGTTTATACTGAATACTTCATAGCAGATACTAAATAACTGACCGTTTACACTGATTAAGTCATTGTTTATACTGAATACTTCATAGTAGATACTGAATAACTGACCGTTTACACTGATTAAGTCATTGCTTATACTGAATACTTCATAGCAGATACTGAATAACTGACCGTTTACACTGATTAAGTCATTGCTTATACTGAATACTTCATAGCAGATACTAAATAACTGACCGTTTACACTGATTAAGTCATTGCTTATACTGAATACTTCATAGCAGATACTAAATAACTGACCGTTTACACTGATTAAGTCATTGCTTATACTGAATACTTCATAGCAGATACTAAATAACTGACCGTTTACACTGATTAAGTCATTGCTTATACTGAATACTTCATAGCAGATACTGAATAACTGACCGTTTACACTGATTAAGTCATTGTTTATACTGAATACTTCATAGCAGATACTAAATAACTGACCGTTTACACTGATTAAGTCATTGTTTATACTGAATACTTCATAGCAGATACTGAATAACTGACCGTTTACACTGATTAAGTCATTGTTTATACTGAATACTTCATAGCAGATACTAAATAACTGACCGTTTACACTGATTAAGTCATTGTTTATACTGAATACTTCATAGCAGATACTAAATAACTGACCGTTTACACTGATTAAGTCATTGTTTATACTGAATACTTCATAGCAGATACTGAATAACTGACCGTTTACACTGATTAAGTCATTGTTTATACTGAATACTTCATAGTAGATACTAAATAACTGACCGTTTACACTGATTAAGTCATTGCTTATACTGAATACTTCATAGCAGATACTGAATAAGTGACCGTTTACACTGATTAAGTCATTGTTTATACTGAATACTTCATAGCAGATACTAAATAACTGACCGTTTACACTGATTAAGTCATTGCTTATACTGAATACTTCATAGCAGATACTGAATAACTGACCGTTTACACTGATTAAGTCATTGTTTATACTGAATACTTCATAGTAGATACTGAATAACTGACCGTTTACACTGATTAAGTCATTGTTTATACTGAATACTTCATAGTAGATACTGAATAACTGACCGTTTACACTGATTAAGTCATTGCTTATACTGAATACTTCATAGCAGATACTGAATAACTGACCGTTTACACTGATTAAGTCATTGTTTATACTGAATACTTCATAGTAGATACTAAATAACTGACCGTTTACACTGATTAAGTCATTGTTTATACTGAATACTTCATAGCAGATACTAAATAACTGACCGTTTACACTGATTAAGTCATTGTTTATACTGAATACTTCATAGCAGATACTAAATAACTGACCGTTTACACTGATTAAGTCATTGCTTATACTGAATACTTCATAGCAGATACTGAATAACTGACCGTTTACACTGATTAAGTCATTGTTTATACTGAATACTTCATAGTAGATACTGAATAACTGACCGTTTACACTGATTAAGTCATTGCTTATACTGAATACTTCATAGCAGATACTGAATAACTGACCGTTTACACTGATTAAGTCATTGTTTATACTGAATACTTCATAGCAGATACTAAATAACTGACCGTTTACACTGATTAAGTCATTGCTTATACTGAATACTTCATAGCAGATACTGAATAACTGACCGTTTACACTGATTAAGTCATTGCTTATACTGAATACTTCATAGTAGATACTGAATAACTGACCGTTTACACTGATTAAGTCATTGCTTATACTGAGTACTTCATAGCAGATACTGAATAACTGACCGTTTACACTGATTAAGTCATTGTTTATACTGAATACTTCATAGCAGATACTGAATAACTGACCGTTTACACTGATTAAGTCATTGCTTATACTGAATACTTCATAGCAGATACTAAATAACTGACCGTTTACACTGATTAAGTCATTGTTTATACTGAATACTTCATAGCAGATACTAAATAACTGACCGTTTACACTGATTAAGTCATTGCTTATACTGAATACTTCATAGCAGATACTGAATAACTGACCGTTTACACTGATTAAGTCATTGCTTATACTGAATACTTCATAGCAGATACTGAATAACTGACCGTTTACACTGATTAAGTCATTGTTTATACTGAATACTTCATAGCAGATACTAAATAACTGACCGTTTACACTGATTAAGTCATTGCTTATACTGAATACTTCATAGTAGATACTGAATAACTGACCGTTTACACTGATTAAGTCATTGCTTATACTGAATACTTCATAGCAGATACTAAATAACTGACCGTTTACACTGATTAAGTCATTGCTTATACTGAATACTTCATAGTAGATACTGAATAACTGACCGTTTACACTGATTAAGTCATTGTTTATACTGAATACTTCATAGCAGATACTGAATAACTGACCGTTTACACTGATTAAGTCATTGTTTATACTGAATACTTCATAGCAGATACTGAATAACTGACCGTTTACACTGATTAAGTCATTGCTTATACTGAATACTTCATAGTAGATACTGAATAACTGACCGTTTACACTGATTAAGTCATTGTTTATACTGAATACTTCATAGCAGATACTGAATGATTTACAGAAAAAAAAGAATTCACAGAAGATCCTAACTAATTCCTAGTAGACACTGTAAAAATTCATCATAGGTACTGAATAATCCATGAACGATACTGAATAATTAATAGGAAATACTTAATTGTTCATAGAAAATGCTGAATAATGTAAAGAAAATACTAATAATCTACAGAACACACTGACTAATTCACAACAGATACTGATTAATTCATAAAAAATAGATTAATTCATAGAAATCAGTAAATAATTTATAGTAGATACTGAATAATTCATAGGCAATACTGAATAATTCACAAAAAATACTGACTATGAAGAAAACAATCCATATAAAATACTGAATATTTTATAGTACATACTGAATAATTCACAGGAGATACATAATAATAAAGAAAAGACTGAATAATTCATAGAAAACACTGAATGATTCATAGTACATACTGAATTTCAAGAAAATATGGAATAATATTAGATACAGTAATAGTAGATACAGAATAATTTATAATAAATATTTTACAGAAAATACTGAACAATTAATAGAGAATACTTAATAATTTAGTTAATACTGAACAAAGAAAACACTGAACACTTCACAGTAGACACTGAACAATAAATAGCACATAATCTAAAATACATATTGAGTCTTAGAAAACACAATAATTCACAAAAATCCCTGAAAATATTATAGTAGATATTACGCAATTTGTACTAAATAAATCTTGGTAGATAATAAATAATTCATAGCACATCTTTAATAGCTTATAGAAGTTACTGAGTAAGTAATAGTGGACCCTGTGACCAGAAGGTCGCCGGTTCGATCCCCAGTGCCGACAGTCCATGACTGAGGTGTCCTTGTGCAAGACGCCTAACCCCCAATTGCTCCCCGGGCGCTGTGGATAGGGCTGCCCACCGCTCTGGGCAAGTGTTCTCACTGCCCCCTAGTGTGTGTATTCACTAGTGTGTATGTGGTGTTTCCCTTCATGTATGGGTTAAATGCGGGGGTGGGATTTGTGGGACAAAGACAAAGCTGTCTGTGTTGCGATGCCATAATGATCACAATTGATTCTCTTTCAAAGAACAGTTTTTGACGGAAACATTTTTGTAAACAAGACGTGAAGCAAACTTTAGACGCCCACCATGTTTTAGCTGACTGGCTACGCTGCTTTAGGGAGGGAACATTCTGTATGTCTGAAATTTGTCCAAACGATCACTTTAACCCCGTTTGATCCTGCAGTATTTATCAGATAAAACCACTCGTCGCTTCCCTTCCCAGGTAAGAACACCTGATTTAGAGGAGAACCTTTGAACTGATCAGCGCAGGTCTGCAGGAGACACAGTTCAAACACTGAACCCCACTGATCTCACCGCGCTAATTCAGTCTCACATGATCTATAAATCAACACCACGCACTCTCACTAATTACCTTCTTGACGTTTAAAGAACCTCCACACCCTGTAAAGCACTCAAACCCACTGAATCTGTTCTTCATCCTTTTATCAGTCTATTTCAAACACTCTGCACACTTCGTTACACACAATTACAGCTCATGAAACCCTGTGTCCACATTTCTGGGTTTAGAGTCGCTGTGGGACGACGTCTACTGCACAATACACTGTAAAATAAAACTGAACTGAATTTAATGGACATTCATTCTGGCAGCCACTCTCATCCAGAGCGACTTACAATTTGACCATTTTACACAGGCAGTGTTAGGCGTCTTGCCCAAGGACTCCTATTAGTATAGTATTGTGTGTTTACCCACACAGAGACCGCTTAATTAGTATTGGTACAATCAAACATTCACATCCATCAGGCATAACATCATGACCACCTCCTTGTTTCTACACTCACTGTCCAGTTTATCAGCTCCACTTACTGTATAGCTGCACTCTGTAGCTCTACAGTTACAGACTGTAGTCCATCTGTTTCTCTGATACTCTGTTACCCTGTTCTTCAGTGGTCAGGACCCCCATGGACCCTCACAGAGCAGGTACTATTTGGGTTGCGGATCATTCTCAGCAGTAACACTGCTGGTGACGTAGTGGTGATGTGTTAGAGTGTGTTGCGCTGGTCTGAGTGGATCAGACACAGCAGTGCTGTTGAAGTTTTTAATCACATCAGTGTCGCTGCTGGACTGAGAACCAAAAATATCCAGACAACGACCAGCGTCCTGTGGGCAGCATCCTGTGACCACTGATGAAGGACTAGAGGATGACCAACACAGACTGTGCAGCAGCAGATGAACCACCGTCTCTGACTTGGTGGACCGACAAGGTAGGAGTGTCTAATAGAGTGGACAGTGAGTGGACACAGTGTTTAAAACCCTTTTTGGTGCTTTATACACCTCATTTTCAAAAAGGTTCCACATAGAACCACTCACAGCACATTCTCCATCAATCTGAAGAAACCCTTTAATCATGCAAAGGGTTCTTTGAGTGTTCATGGTTCTGTATAGAACCATTTTCATTACTAAAGAACCCTTTTTTAAGACCGCCTTCTGGTTGGCTATCCACTCATCCGTGTGCATGCAGTGTGATGGGAAAGAAACATTCCAAGCAGTTTTCAGCTCTTCTAGCCGTGAGTGAAGGTCTGTGAAGCTCACAGAATCACCGATTAAAATATCTTTTAGCATGTTGAGTTTTCTTTGAAGCTCTTAATCAATAGATCAACGCTGCCAGACCAAAACATCGCAGCTCTTTCGAAACGTGAGCGGCTCTTTTCATCCTACGTCAATTTCACGATGAACAGACCAATAAAAATAATTGGGTGTAATTGACTCATTTAAAGAAAGGGGCGGGTTCAAATTAACAGTGTGCAGCTCAATTAGTGAGGTCATTCATTCTGTGAAGAAACAGGTGTCAGTGATGGCCCTTATTTAAAGAAGGAGGGCAGAAAATATTGTACCTGTTGGTTTTCGTCCTTGCTCAGTGAGCAAAATGGGTTCCAGACACGGTACCAAAGGAGAAAGAACTTCCATCAAGACGTTGACCGGAGACGGGGAGACATATAAAGAAGTGCAGAAGAAAACCCAAAACCCAAAAACACGTGGTAGGAAAAGAAACGCCACCATCCGTGTAGATCGCAGAACAACAAGAATGGCAAAGAAGCATCCGATGATCAGCTCCAGGGAAATCAGAGAAGATCTTCATTTACCTGTGAGTACTGCAACGAATCAGAAGACGCCCACGTGAAGCCAAACTACCTGCAAGAAAACCATGGACCAGTCTGAATAGATCAAAATACTGGAAGAGGTCATGTAGACCAAGTTAAGTAGATTAAGTGACCTTATTAGTCCCACAATGGGGAAATTTCACATCCGCATTTAACCCATGAGTGCAGTGAAACACCACATACACAGTAGTGAAGACACACACTAGGGGGCAGTGAACACACTTGCCCCCTTGCGGATAGGGTGGGCAGCCCTATCCGCACCACCCAGGGAGCAGGTTGGGGTTAGATAAGAAGTTAGAGAAGTTAAATGTATAAAATAACCACAATTGTCAGCAACTATTTGGCCACCAGAGGTCTTACTCTCCCGAGTACTAGTAGCCCTTTACCATTAAATCTGCACATGGATCCTTCTCAAGTTCCTCAGTCTGCTTTGTCACAACAATATATCGCAATGGCCAACCGCACACTCTCCTCACATCCATGGATGCTTGGCACCCATACCGCACTTTAAAAGACATTTCTTGGCAGAATACTTGCTCATGTTGATTATTATTAATAATAACGTAAATCATTTTCTGAAACAATTGTGCATTTTATCATATTTTATGTTGGCCGCCTTTTAATAAAAACAATAAGCCACTTAAGGCCGTGCATTACTGCGATTCTATCACAGAGAAGGGAGTTCTGAAGCTCCACCAAGCTGCTGCTTTTGTTTGTTTGCTGCTCATTGATTTCCCCACAGTTCTCCTGTGGGTGCTGTCCTGAGCAGTCTGCTAAAGACGGTCCTCCACTGTCCCTTACTTACACTGTTTTTATCAAGAGAGCCATCAATAAAAGTTCCCTGCATTAGAATGACAAGAGTACAATCTTGGACTCATAGCAACAGCTTGAGGCTGGAATTCTGGACAGTTTGAAGGGTCAAACTAGGAAACTGTATTAACCTCCTAGAAGAACTAAGGGTGGCACTTTCTATGAATGTCACGTTTGTAAGCATCTATACACACATTTGTAACATGTTACAATGCATTCATAAGGCATTATAAACATGGTTGTAAATATTTATAAAAAAGAATTGCTGAATTACACTTTATAGTCATGTTTATTATGCGTTATGAATTGTTAATATACTGAATTATAAGTAGTGTTAATAACATGTTGTACTGTCAGTGCCAAAAAAGTCAGTCCCAGCTTGGAGAGATAAATACACGGTTTATTTACGCCATGAGATTTTCACCATTTTTCACTCCATAGAGTGAAGTCTCTGTGGAGTGAAGGCCTGGAGAGGGACAGGCGATAGTAAAGCGCTGTCATTGTCATTTGTTCCCTCAGTGGTTCTAACGTCAAGCGCTAGAACCCTTCACTCTGTAACACTGCACTACACTACAGTGCAGTAATGGTAATTTCTATTGGATATGCAGTGTTAAGTCAGTGCCAGGCTAACGGTGGTGCACATTAACAGTGGTGTACATTGACTTTCCCACATTGGGTGAAACTGATGTTGCTCTAGTTTAAACTCTGAGATTTGAAGCCTGTAATGAGCTTTATTGTGTTTTAGTGCTTCAGTAAATCCTTCAGTAAATACTTCAACTTGAAGCCTCAGTCTGAACCCTGGAGGAGGCTTTAGTCCAGCACGCTTCACTTTACTTAGAGGGGACAAATACACCTTATGAGCTCTTATAATGTTATGAACAGCACTTATAATGCATTATATTAACAATTCATCATGCATAATAAGATAACCTGATATAACCTGAAATGCATTTCTATGAATATTTATAGCCATGTTTATGATGCCTTACAAATGCTTCATAACATGTTATGAAGGCGTTTATAGATGTTTACAAATGTGACATTCATAGGTGTTAACTCTGAGACTAACACCACCTCTGGTCTGAGAATAAAACATGTTAAAATGCTATTAATACATAAAAGTGTGCTGTTATTTGACACCACTGAAGGTTTTTGTCTCTCCTTGGCCACCAAATGTTCCCGGAAGCTCGCCGGCTAGCCTAATGCTACTTAATGCGTCTTAAAGGGGCAGCGCAGGGTTACAAACCGGTTCACGGATAAAACACTGGAACAGCCCTTGAGCCGAGCTGGAGCTCGGAAAAACACCGAGGTGAAAGATCACACAGAGAAGATCTAAGGAGAAGAGCGAGGCTAGCGCCGGACTGATAGGTTTCAGAGGGAACATCACACCTGTCTAGACGACCTGAGGGCAGAATATCTCGAAATAACTGAACTCCGACAAACCAGACCATGTGCTGGAAAAGAGAGACTCGTATGAAATCTTGATGAAATCTGTCCACTGTAATTTTCCTCAAGAATCAGGAGCTCCGGCAGAGGCCAGCGAGAGGTTTCTGCCCGCCTGGCGCGCAAACAGCATTTGACCGTTGATTGATTTGTTTTTAATAACATCATTTTATGAATTTAATATAAGACTGCATTTTAATTCTAGTCCTCTGGTTTGGACAGATGTCTGGACAAGCTTACTAGGGTTATGTTAATATGATTATTAATACGATTCGGTTTATTAGAGCATTCACGCTTGTAAGAGTATTTAACTGAAAATGTGACAAAATTATATAGACAATAAATTCAGAATTATAATAGTTTTAAACGTCTGTTTTTATTGAAAAGTAAGCCATTTATCATTTATATTGTAAACATATAAACTTATAATATATGGAAATAACCAATCAATAAAAAATAATTAATTTATACTTAATATTTTTTAAAAGATTGTTGATTTTTTTTATTTAAAAAATACATAATTTAAAAATAAAATTACTTATTAAAATTAAATTAATACAAGTTAATGCTAAAGTATATGAAATATATATTCATATTATATTATCATCATTATTAATATGATTGATTATTTTATCAGTTATACTTTTAAACAACTATATTTGTTTCGATAACATTTGTTTTATAAATATTCAGCCTGTTACTTTGAAAAATGTTATTAAAAAGTAATACATTTTTATTTAAACTGTATAAAATCATTTATTTGAATAACTAATCATTAAAAAAATGTATACATTTCATTTACAGGTTTAATGTTTCTAAACAAAATAACATTATTTTGTTGATTTTTTTATATAAAAAGTAAAAAAAAATATTCTTAAAATTAATTATTTTACAAAAAAAAATCTGCAATATTAAATTTAAAATAAATGAGTTAGTTACACATGATTAATTAATGATTTTTTCAGTTATAAAACTGAACTTTTACTGACCTTTATTTCTTTTAATTAATTTCAGGCCTAAGTAAATCAATTACTGGCACATACTGAGTGTCTGCCTGTGTGCAGACCCTTGTGGAGCACTGCTCTAGAGAAATAGACTGAAACTGGAATTGCTCTGTGTTTTTGAGTCGTCCTGTCTATCGAGGTTCACCCTGCCGGCTCACGCTGTATCCTCAGAGATCTAAAATTGGCTTTGGCCTCATGTGTCCTGCGTATTATACTGTAATCTTCTGCAGGGCAGTCATCCTCTAAGCGGTCAGCAGGGGGCATGGACCCCACATCACACAGCAGGGTGCTCTCACATCTCTCCTGTCACACTCTGTGCTTGTGCCTCATTTCATCTTTTCACTCAATTGATTGTGATGGATGATGTTCAGAACTCGGCTGTTATAAAGCTTTATAATTCACGACAGCCTTCCTGTTCCTCCGTTTTCCCCTCTGACTCTGCCCTTTCGTCCTCCCTCCATTCCGAACAAGACGCTGGGAAGCAGGTGAGCTCTGGTTTCCCTTTAAACAAGTAAGAGAAAGGGAATAAAAACACGCGCTGTGTTGATAAGCCAGCACATCTCTGAAGTTCAAACCGAGAGCTAAACACAATTATCACAGACTTCACCTTAAACGGGCCAAAAGAAGAAAAGAAGAGGGAAGGATAAAGGACCGATTTCCTCCTTTAGCTTTCCGTTGGAACATTTGTGTGATGTTCCAAAAACAAGTCATTTATTTTCACATCGCTTT
>NC_051239.1:4715631-4730631 GCF_015220715.1 Pygocentrus nattereri
GGGTCAGGATTAGGTTTTGGGATGAGGTTAAGATTAGGGCCAGGGTGATGGTCAGGATTAAGCTTTGGGTTGAAGTTAGGATTAGGGCCAAGGTTTAGAATTAGGGCCCGGGTAAGGGTCAAGATTAGGTTTTGGGTTGAGGTTAAGATTAGGGTTAGGATTAGGGCCATGGTGAGGGTCAGGATTTGGGTTGAAGTTAAGGTTAAGGCTAGTATTAGGACCAAGGTTAAGATTAGGTTTTGGGTCAAGGTTAAGGTTAGTGTTAGCATTGGGGCCAGGGTGAGGCTAAGGTTTTGGTTTGAGGTTTAGTTTAGGGTTAGGATTGGGGCCAGGGTGAGGCTAAGGTTTTGGGTTGAGGTTTAGTTTAGGGTTAGGATTGGGGCCAGGGTGAGGCTAAGGTTTGGGGTTGAGGTTTAGTTTAGGGTTAGGATTAGGGCCATGGTGAGGGTCAGGTTTTGGGTTGAGCTTTAGTTTAGGGTTAGGATTAGGGCCAGGGTGAGGCTAAGGTTTTGGGTTGAGGTTTAGTTTAGGGTTAAGTTAAGTAATGTATCAACAGAACATCAAGATATTTACTTCAGTGGAATAAAGAAGCTTCACTACTGCTACTTCACATATGTTGTTAATGTGTTACTGATAATCTATTAAGAGTTTATTGATCATCTACAAAGAATCACTCCAAACAAAGTGTTAGCAAAACTTCTTACTAATATAGTAACAGTAGGAAATAACAGTGTTTTAGCTTTCGAGGACGCTGTGACATGACATCAGGACTTCTTTGTGCATCTCCAGGTCTACCAGAGCTATCCTACCAGAAGCGGAGACAGTGCAGGAGTTGGAACAGGGTATTTCCATTAGATCTGTTTCCACTCCTGCAGAAAATTGGACTCAATTGTACCGTTCCCGTCCGCGCAGTCCTGTCAAGGCGGACCGACATCCGATATCTGACACGGTCCAATCACAAATACATCATTCACACAGCAGTCACGATCATCAGGCTCACCATGAATTAACCTCACCAAACGGCGTTTATTCCCAGTAAGCACCACGGAGTGGTTGTCTTCTGTGTTTTGCTGGCCAGCTGTGGCCGTCGAGAACGTGTGTGTTGTTCACGTGATCAATTACTTTGAACTGTTTTCAGTTTATATTGTTTATATACAGCCCCATTTCCAAAAAAAGTTCGACAGGAGCAACAGAAGGCTGGTTGAAATAAAAAAAAAAAAAAAGAAGTAAAGATGAGGAGGGGTTCACCGCTCTGTGAAAGACTGCACCATCAAACAGCGCAACAAATCAACCTCTGTATGAAAGCGACAAGGCCGAAAACCAGTATCTTCTGGGAGTGATCTTTGGGCCCTCAGACGGCACTGCATTACAAACAGACATGATTCTGTGGTGGAAATCACTGCATGGGCTCAGAAACACTTCTGAAAACCACTGTCTGTGAACACAGGTCATCACTTCGTCCATAAACGCAAGATAAACCTCTAAAACACAAAGAAAAAAACAAATAGAAACAGGATCCAGAAACGCTGCCACCTTCTCTGGGCCCGAGCTCATTGCTCAAGGACACCTCAAGCAATGAGGACACCTCAGTCATGGACTGTCAGCCTGGGGATCGAACCGGCAACCTTCCGGTCACAGGGCCAGATCCCTAACCTCCAGCCCACGACTGCCCCCTTAGGATGATTTGTATCCTACAAATCATCCTATTATTTACATCCTGCACGGCATCCCAACTTTCTTGAAAACGGGGTTTTATATGATTTAGTTATTGTTCTACTTTATTTAGGCTTTGCTTTAAGGTGCAGGGTCATGCTTGCTGGTCCCGTTCCCGCCCGCTGTCACACGCAACACTGAAAATTAGTCCTGCGCCGCTAGATATCGTGGTGGGTCCCGCAGGTCCAGTGGAATCCACAGGAGCACAGATCTCTAATTTTCATCATATCATCCTTGCAGAGCTGAGTGAAAGACGACCACTTGGGAATTCAGGGCTTGACGGACAGCGACACTAAGATGTGCGTGATGGACACTCTTTGTTGCCTGAATCTGACGCTGTGGTCACTTTTCTGAACCAATCCTAGTTATTAGAGTCATTTTGATTGGTCATGATGAGTCTGCTATTATATATGAAGACTGTCTAATTTGCATGTCATTTGCATAGAGCTATTACTGCTATGACCAGCTCTTTCTGTAGTCTCCCCTCCCCTCTTTCTTTTGTTTTCTGTTTCTTTCTTTCCTTCTTTTGTTTCTCTCTCTTTTTCTTCCCTTATTTAACTTTGTTTCTTTCCTTTTTCTCTTCTTTCACTCTTTCTTTCTTTTTCTTTCCTTCATTTTGTCTTTATCTTTGTTTTTGCTTTTCTTTTCTTTTTGTTTTTGCTTCTTTTCTTTTCTCTCTTTGCTTTTCCCTTTTCGTTTTCTATTTCTTTCATTCTTTCTCTCTCCCCGTTTTCCTTTTCTTTATTTATTTTCCTTTTTGTTTCTTTTTTCTTTCATTCTTTGTTTCTGTTTTATTTTTTTCTCTCTTTCTTTCTTATTTTTCCGTTTTCTGCTTTTTTTCTATTGTTTCATTCAGTTTCTTTTTCTTTCCTTCATTGTTTTTGCCCGTTTGTTTCTTTCATTCTTTCTGTTTCTCCCTTTTCTTTTTCTCTTTGTCTTTCTTTATTTTCCTTTTTTTCCCTATTCTTTCATTCTTTCCTTCATTGTTTGTTTCCCTTTCTTTCTTTCATTTTTTTCTTATTCTTACTTTCTCTCTCTCTCCAGTTTTAGCCTGCTGTTTTATTGCTTTAAGCTTTTGATGTAGTGAAGACTTTGCATTTGAGGTTATGTGTGTTTATGCAAATGTGTTGACCTTTAATTACAACTATTGTTTTTATTTCTATTACTATTATTATTTTTAACCTCAGAATCAATGTGAGCTCAGAATCTTTGAGGCAAGTACACAACAACTTGGGCCAGCAGTTAGCACTATGCTAACTGGAGGTGTATAAGCTTCCATTACTTATGTGCTACATTAGCGTTCTAGACTCTACGCTATACATCAACTACACAAACGTTCCAGACCTCATGAATTTAGTTCGGCTTCGAGCTCTGTAACCGAACGTGGTCACTCCGTTGATGATATCGGAGCTGAAGTGACAACGCTCCGAGTGCTCCTCTAGATCAGACGGTGAAGAGCAGCGCTAATGAAGGGGAACAGTGACCCATTTAGGTGAGCGTGCCCGAAAAGACGAAAGCGCCTCAATTACGCTGGTGTTTGTGAGGTGGAAGACGAGTGAAGGATCTGTGAGCTCCTGACGAGTTCAAAAGCGCTTTTCCTTTCAGCTCAGACTCATCAGAGGTAACCAGCGCACCGGAAACAGCTCGGCTCACGCAGGAGACTTCATTTAAATTCACAAAGACACGCTTCACGCCACAGCAGCCCCTCCTACACCCGCCTCCTTCATGTTCCATAACGGAGCGCCAAATCTCGCCCTACAACGCTTCACGTACCGCCCTTAACCACGGCCGTGCCGCGGAGAGTGTCTCTCCGTTTGCCTTCATCTTCTTGTAAAGAAGTTTGCAAACTTACAGAACTGCCCAACAGTGAGAGACCACCCCTCATTTATTTACACGCCAGTCAAAACAGCTATTAATCACAAGCTATTACAGCTTTAGGGTCATAAAAAACCCAAAGCCTCAACAATCTTTTCTTCTGTCCTTCATTCCAGCTTCCGTTCTTCTCAGGAGTCTCACTTTCAGCTCCTCAAAGAATCTGCAGACACGCCTCCAAAGTTCAGTCTGAGAAGCTGGTTAATGATTCTCTGTAGTCATCAAACCCATTCAGTGGTGTTGAGGTCTGGACTCTGGGATGGTCAGTCCATCGTTCAGCTTCCCACTGGGCCAGTCGTGGGCTGGAGGTTAGGGAACCAGCCTTGTGACCGGAAGGTTGCCGGCTTGATCCCCCTGGATGACCGTGCATGACTCAAGTGTCCTTGAGCAAGACACCTAACCCCCAACTGCTCTCCGGGCGCTGTGGATAGGGCTGCCCACCGCTCCGGGCGAGTGTGCTCACTGCCCCCTAGTGTGTGTGTTCACTCGTGCATGTGTGGGTGTTTCACTGCACAGATGGGTTAAATGCAGAGGTCTAATTCCACAGTGTGCAAACGCAGTGACAAATGGTTGTAAATTCTATTAATTCCTTTTCTCAGTGAGGTTCTTCTTGATCAGCTACACGTCCTTTCAGACCCACCGCGCTGAGTGGTCTTCTCACAGTGGAAGGATGGACGGAAACACCTGTGGATGTTTTCAGACCTGGAGCAGCTTGACCTTCTCCTCTCTCTCAGAGATGAAAGCTTTCAGTGCTGTTTATCTGATGGGGGCAGTTTTGGTGTCGATCAGGTCTTCCAGGTGGTTGTTAGGAGGAACATTTTATCTGTAGCTTTTTATTTCATTATCATGAGCTCCAGTTTAGGAAACCCCTGATTTTCTCACTGACTTTCTCCTTCCTTAAACAAGTGGATTATGTTAGTGTCTTCTGAAAAAAGTTGTTTAAAAAATGCACGTTTTGACTGGAAATGAAAGAAATGAATAGTGGTCTCTGACTTCCGCACAGTGCGGTGTATCTACTGGAGTTTTGTATTTTGGGTCATTCTGCCATTGTGGTGGCAAATGGTTTCATCCACAACTCTGATGCCATTAAACGAGCCATTAAAAAAGCTCCCGTTGGTGTGTTCTTCGCTCCATTCCTAATTTACCCAACGAAAGCTGATAACAGTGCGTTTCAAGTTTTGGTGTTTTTTAGTCATGTTTTCCATGAAAAACAGCATGGCACAGCAACGACTTGACAGGTGTATGATTTTCAGTTTAAACTGTAAAAACACAGTTATTGTGCCTCATATGGTCATATATTCTTTAAAAAAGCACGAAGCTGTTTTGTAATGACTTTGTGCGGACATCTCAACGGAAGGAAAGATTCTGAGAAGGCAGATAAATATGAGAGCTTCATATGTCATAAGATGACAGTGGTGTTACTCAGATAACATTAAATGGCTTTTGAATTGAGCTACAATAAAAACATGAACCCAGTATTTGTAATTTTGTATTTACAGTGTGAGGTTTAAATGAAAGTGGTGCTGTAAATCAGTGGTGTTACAGTGCAGCTACAATCAGTGGTGTTAGTCAGCGGTGCTACAATTAGTTTTGTTACAGTTATTGGTGCTACAATCAGCAGTGCTACAATCAGCTGAGCTACAGTCAGCTGAGCTAAGATCAGCTGAGCTAAGATCAGCTGAGCTAAGATCAGCTGAGATACAATCAGTGGTGTTGGTCAGCGGTGCTCCAATCAGCAGAGCTCCAATCAGTGGTGCTCCAATCAGCGGAGCTACAATCAGCGGAGCTACAATCAGTGGTATTAGTCAGCGGTGCTACAATCAGCGGAGCTACAATCAGCGGAGCTACAATCAGCGGAGCTACAATCAGTGGTGTTGGTCAGCGGTGCTACAATCAGCGGAGCTACAATCAGCGGAGCTACAATCAGTGGTATTAGTCAGCGGTGCTACAATCAGCGGAGCTACAATCAGCGGAGCTACAATCAGCGGAGCTACAATCAGTGGTGTTGGTCAGCGGTGCTACAATCAGCGGAGCTACAATCAGCGGTGCTACAATCAGCGGAGCTACAATCAGTGGTATCAGTCAGCGGTGCTACAATCAGCAGAGCTCCAATCAGTGGTATTAGTCAGAGGAGCTACAATCAGCGGTGCTCCAATCAGCAGAGCTCCAATCAGCGGAGCTCCAATCAGAGGTATTAGTCAGAGGAGCTACAATCAGCGGTGCTCCAATCAGCAGAGCTCCAATCAGCGGAGCTCCAATCAGTGGTATTAGTCAGAGGAGCTACAATCAGCGGTGCTCCAATCAGCAGAGCTCCAATCAGCGGAGCTCCAATCAGTGGTGCTCCAATCAGCGGAGCTACAATCAGCAGTGTTAGTCAGAGGAGCTCCAATCAGCGGAGCTCCAATCAACGGAGCTCTAATCAGCGGTGCTCCAATCAGCGGTGCTCCAATCAGCGGTGCTCCAATCAGCGGTGCTCCAATCACCGGAGCTACAATCACCGGTGTTGGTCAGCGGTGCTACAATCAGCGGAGCTACAATCAGTGGTGTTGGTCAGCGGTGCTACAATCAGCGGAGCTAAAATCAGCGGAGTTACAATAAGTGGTTTTTGTCAGCGGTGCTACAATCAGAGGTGCTACAATCAGTGGTATTAGTCAGAGGTGCTACAATCAGTGGTATTAGTCAGTGGTGCTACAATCAGTGGTATTAGTCAGCGGTGCTACAATCAGTGGTGCTACAATCAGTGGTATTAGTCAGCTGTGCTACAATCAGAGGTGCTACAATCAGCGGAGCTACAATAAGTGGTTTTGGTCAGCGGTGCTACAATCAGCGGTGCTACAATCAGTGGTTTTGGTCAACGGTGCTACAATCAGTGGTATTAGCGGAGCTACAATCAGCGGAGCTACAATCAGTGGTTTTGATCAATGCTGCTACAATCAGCGGTTTTGATCAGCGGAGCTACAATCAGCGGAGCTACAATCAGTGGTTTTGATCAATGGTGCTACAATCAGCGGTTTTGATCAACGGTGCTACAATCAGCGGTTTTGATCAGCGGTGCTACAATCAGTGGTTTTGGTCAACGGTGCTACAATCAGTGGTATTAGCAGAGCTACAATCAGCGGAGCTACAATCAGTGGTTTTGGTCAGCGGTGCTACAATCAGCGGGCTAAAATGAGTTCTTACAGTCACCGGTGCTACAGTCAGTGGTGTTAGTCAGCAGTGCTACAATTAGTTTTGTTACAGTTATTGGTGCTACAATCAGCAGTGCTACAATCAGCTGAGCTACAATCAGCTGAGCTACAATCAGTGGTGTTGGTCAGAGGAGCTCCAATCAGCGGAGCTCCAATCAGCTGAGCTACAATCAGATGAGCTACAATCAGCTGAGCTACAATCAGCTGAGCTACAATCAGCATTGCTACAATCAGCGGAGCTACAATAAGTGGTTTTGGTCAGCGGTGCTACAATCAGCGGAGCTACAATCAGTGGTATTAGTCAGCTGTGCTACAATTAGAGGTGCTACAATCAGCGGAGCTACAATCAGTGGTTTTGGTCAGCGGAGCTACAATCAGCGGAGCTACAATCAGTGGTTTTGGTCAGCGGTGCTACAATCAGCGGTGCTATAATCAGTGGTATTAGTCAGCTGTGCTACAATTAGAGGTGCTACAATCAGCGGAGCTACAATCAGTGGTATTAGTAAGCTGTGCTACAATCAGCGGAGCTACAATCAGCGGAGCTACAATCAGTGGTGTTGGTCAGCGGTGCTACAATCAGCGGAGCTACAATCAGCAGAGCTACAATAAGTGGTTTTGGTCAGCGGTGCTATAATCAGCGGAGCTACAATCAGCAGAGCTACAATCAGTGGTGTTGGTCAGCGGTGCTATAATCAGCGGAGCTACAATCAGTGGTTTTGGTCAGCGGTGCTATAATCAGCGGAGCTACAATCAGCAGAGCTACAATCAGTGGTGTTGGTCAGCGGTGCTACAATCAGCGGAGCTACAATCAGTGGTTTTGGTCAGCGGTGCTACAATCAGCGGTGCTATAATCAGTGGTATTAGTCAGCTGTGCTACAATTAGAGGTGCTACAATCAGCGGAGCTACAATCAGTGGTATTAGTAAGCTGTGCTACAATCAGCGGAGCTACAATCAGTGGTATTAGTAAGCTGTGCTACAATCAGCGGAGCTACAATCAGCGGAGCTACAATCAGTGGTGTTGGTCAGCGGTGCTACAATCAGCGGAGCTACAATCAGCAGAGCTACAATAAGTGGTTTTGGTCAGCGGTGCTATAATCAGCGGAGCTACAATCAGCAGAGCTACAATAAGTGGTGTTGGTCAGCGGTGCTATAATCAGCGGAGCTACAATCAGTGGTTTTGGTCAGCGGTGCTACAATCAGCGGAGCTACAATCAGTGGTTTTGATCAACGGTGCTACAATCAGTGGTTTTGGTCAACGGTGCTACAATCAGTGGTTTTAGTCAGCGGAGCTACAATCAGCGGAGCTACAATCAGTGGTTTTGATCAGCGGAGCTACAATCAGTGGTTTTGATCAACGGTGCTACAATCAGTGGTTATGATCAACGGTGCTACAATCAGTGGTTTTGGTCAACGGTGCTACAATCAGTGGTTTTGGTCAACGGTGCTACAATCAGTGGTTTTAGTCAGCGGAGCTACAATCAGCGGAGCTACAATCAGTGGTTTTGATCAACGGTGCTACAATCAGTGGTTTTGATCAACGGTGCTACAATCAGTGGTTTTGATCAACGGTGCTACAATCAGTGGTTTTGGTCAACGGTGCTACAATCAGCGGAGCTACAATCAGCGGAGCTACAGTCAGTGGTGTTACAGACAGCTGGGCTACAATTAGTTTTGTTACAATCAGCGGAGCTACAATCAGCTGAGCTACAGTTAGTGTGATGTTTTTTTGTGTTATTCTAAAATATAAAAAACTAGCAGTGTCCAAACTTCTGACTGTCACTGTAGCTGCTGAAGGTAGAACAGTGGAAAAACAGCAGAGCTAAAACCCTGAAAATGAATAATAATTATCGCCTCGTATCACAGAACATCCAGAAGACAAGCAAAACAACATCGTCTGACGCCTTTGAAATTTCATATAGATACATAAAAAGTGTAGAAACATAAAAAGGAAGAATCAGGGTTTTGAATAATAAACAAATAAGAGTAAATACAGAAGACTGTCAACACCATTCTGCCAAGAACGTTAGAACATGAAAGGTTATAAATTATTTTTTTTAAAATCTCCTTTTTCTTTTCAATCTTCCTTTCCTTTTATTCTCGCCTGTCTTTTCTCACGTAATCACACACACACACACACACACACACACACACACACACACACACACACACACAAAATACTGTCTTATGCACCTACACACATGGTTTAAAACCAATTATCCAGGCAATTAGCTGTTTGCACAGATAAAAACACACTGATCGTTAGAATAAATGTGATTAATAATAAATACAGTAAATAGTAGAGTTTCTGTTTTCAACATAGTAGATGATATTTTGTGAGCTGGTTTGAAGAACAAAGTTCTCCTGGATTTCTCCGGCCACTGTGTGGATTTTTTACATTCCATCCTCAGCCATACCTGATATAACATGATTAAGTATTGATTAGATAAAGCAGGTATTGGATGGATGTTACAAATGATACTGGGCTTCTTCAAGGAGGAGAGGAGAGGTTTGGAAATGGTTAAAGAAACACGTTAACATGCATAAAATCAATAATTATTATATTATTCTTATACTTATTACGCACACACACACACACACACACACACACAAACACAAACACACCTCCATATAATAATCCATAGATATGCATCATAATAACAATCTATACATCTATAAGTATACAGACACTAGGCTTCACCTTCCTGGCTGACAGGTTGGCATTAACAAAGGCTGAATGTGATGCAGCGTGTGGTTGTGTGCACATGTGAGTGTGTGACTGTTTGTGTCTGTGTGTGAGGGTGTGACTGTGGGTGTGTGTGTGTGTGTCTGTGTGTGTGAGACTGTGTGTGAGTCTGTGTGTGAGTGAGTGTGACTGTGTGTGTGAGTGAAAGAGTGTGTGTGTGTGAGTGTGACTGTGTGAGTGAGTGTGACTGTGTGTGTGAGTGAAAGAGTGTGTGTGTGAGTGTGACTGTGTGTGTGTGTGAGTGAGTGTGACTGTGTGAGTGAGTGTGACTGTGTGTGTGAGTGAATGAGTGTGTGTGTGAGTGTGACTGTGTGTGTGTGTGTGAGTGTGACTGTGTGAGTGTGACTGTGTGTGTGAGTGAAAGAGTGTGTGTGAGAGTGAAAGAGTGTGTGTGTGTGAGTGTGACTGTGTGTGTGTGTGTGTGAGTGTGACTGTGTGTGTGAGTGAAAGAGTGTGTGTGTGAGTGTGACTGTGTGTGTGAGTGAAAGAGTGTGTGTGTGAGTGTGACTGTGTGTGTGTGTGTGAGTGTGACTGTGTGAGTGAGTGTGACTGTGTGTGTGAGTGAAAGAGTGTGTGTGAGAGTGAAAGAGTGAAAGAGTGTGTGTGTGTGTGTGTGTGTGTGTGTGTGTGTGTGTGTGTGTGTGTGTGTGTGCGCGCTTCTGGATTGCATGTATTTTTAATAAGCAGTCCGCTGCTTATCGACATGCCTGCGCCCCGCTGGCAGCCAATGATGATGAATGGGCAAGGATGGGCGAGTTATTAATCAAACCTGAACCTCCACACAGACCCGACACTCCGGGAATGGAAATCACCCAAAACGGATCATCCTCAATCCACAGATTCAATCAGAGGGAGAGGGAGAGGGAGAAGGAGAGGGAGAGGGAGGGAAGAAAATAGGAGAAAAGGCCAAAAATTATGTATGACAGAGAAAGCAAGAGAGAGTGTGTGTGTGTGTGAGAGAGAGAGAGAGAGTGAGAGAGAGAGAGAGAGTGAGAGAGAGAGAGAGTGAGAGAGAGAGAGAGAGAGAGAGGGAGAGAGAAGAGGAGATCTGAGAAGAAAGGTGAGGAGAGGAGATGTGAGAAGCAAAGAGAAGTGAAGAGATGTGAGAGAGAAAAGATATGAGAAAGAAGAAGAGATGATGAGAGAAGAGAAAAGAAGAGAGGAAAGTGTTAAAAGCAAAAACAGCTCTAGTTAAGGTGTGTTTAGCATCTAAAACAACAGTGAAGCCAGACGTGTGTGTGTGTGTGTGTGAGTGAGTGAGTGAGTGTGAGAGAGAGAGAGAGAGAGAGAGAGAGAGAGAGAGAGTGAGTGTGTGTGTGTGTGAGAGAGAGAGAGAGAGAGAGAGAGAGAGAGAGAGAGAGTGAGAGAGAGTGAGAGAGTGTGTGTGTGAGAGAGAGAGAGAGAGAGAGAGAGAGAGAGAGAGAGAGAGAGAGAGGGAGAGAGAGAGGGAGAGAGAGAGAGAGAGAGAGAGAGAGAGAGAGAGAGAGAGAGAGAGACCTTGGTTCTGGCTGATAAATGAGTGTCTCTCACAGGAGGAGAGTGAGATTTGGCCACAAACATTCATCACCAACCAGACAGGAAATAAAAGCCTGCCACACACACAGCACAAACACTACACCACCCACACCCACCCCGACCAAACTCTACATCTCTCACACACACACACCACACACTACCCTGCATCACACACACACCACACACACACACACACACACACACACACACACACAGCACAAACACTACACCACCCACACCCACCCCGACCAAACTCTACATCTCACACACACACACACACACACACACAGCACAAACACTATACCACCCACACCCACCCCGAACAAACTCTACATCTCTCACACACACACACACACACACACACACACACACACACACACACACACACACACACACACACACACACGGAGCAGGATGCTAAAGAGGATGCTGTTGCTTGCTCTGGACACTAGAGGTCGCTATTGGTGAACTTGCTAAACAGAGAAATGCAAATAATATCAAAGCCTGAGGATACGCTCGGAAAAAAAACCTGCTAACAGCCTGAGGGTGACATTTTTGACAGAAATCTTTTGGGACTCCCGGACCTGCAGAATTCCCTCCGGGAGAGGAAAAAAAAGCACACTCCTTCCTGCAGGGATGGAGAGCGGAGTTATTCAGGAAAGGGCTGAATGTGTGTTCTGTCACTCTAACAGCGCAGCTCTGTATCTGCAGCGCCAAACGCTGACGCCGATTCTGCTCAGAGGCGACACGAAGGGATGAGACGGGACAGCAGAGCTGTTTTCACAGCGCCGGGTCAGAAAAAGATGAATTAGAAGAGGCGGATTTAAAAGTGAATTTGCTGTTGCTTGCTTTTCTTTACAATACCGCTCTTCACTGCCGCTCACAGAGGCCCACCGCACGCAGGCAAGAGCTCTCGGACTCGAAAACACAGCTCTTTATTACTCTGCATACTTTGTTAGCCCCCTTTTACTGTTCTTCAGCAGTCAAGACCCCCACAGGACCCCCCAAATGAGCAATTATTTAGGTGGTAGACCATTCTCAGCACTGCAGTGACACTGTGTGGTGGTGGTTTTATAGTGTGCTGCGTTGGTGCGAGTGGATCAGACACAGCAGTGCTGCTGGAGTTTTTAAACACTGTGTCCACTCACTGTCCACTCTATTAGACACTCCTACCTGGTCGGTCCACCTTGTAGATGCAAACTCGGAGACAGCTCATCTGCTGCTGCACAGTCTGTGCTGGTCGTCCTATAGTTCTTCATCAGTGGTGACAGGACGCTGGACGTTGGCTGGATATCTTTGGTTTCCAGTCCATCAATGAGACTGAGGTGTTTAAAAACTCCAGCAGCACTGCTGTGTCTGATCCACTCAGACCAGCGCAACACACACTCGCACCACCAGTGTTACTGCAGTGCTGAGAATGATCCACCACCCAAATAGTACCTGATCTGTGGTGGGTGGGTCCTGTGGGGACCCTCTCTCAGCTGCTGCACCTCATTCGTGTGCTCGGGTTCACACCGATTTGGCTCTTATCCCAACTCTTATTCCAACCTCAGCATCCCTGATGATGCAGACGTGAAGCTCTCGGCGAGCTAGACGCTACAGGACTGACGGTTCTGCTACAGAGAGGAGAGGTCAGCGCAGCGAGTACCTGAGCGATGTAAAAAACCACTCCAGCTCAAGTCGGAGCTCACTCTGGTCTCAATTCCTGTAAAGAAACGGAGAGAAAAGCTCTTGAACTACGTCTGTATCAAACACTGGGGCATGAGGAAGCTTGCGGTATTGATCCATCCTTACCTTGAGCTTGAACAAAGATCTCACAGGTCCCGCACTCCTAAAGCAGAGGAAACAGCAGCTGTCACTACAGAATGAGTGGAACCGATAGCATCTCTGACCTCACCATGGTTCAGTAAGGGCTGTCAGCATTGATCATATTAGTAACTATTGATTAATTACAGTAAGAACGCCTAAGAACACTGTGTGGCATAAATGCATGAATAGGCACGTCCTTCAGGCTCTGCATCATACTTGGTTATCCGATTATCCCAATGGTTTTGTAAACAGCACACTCTGAGGTCTTAGATCAGAGTAAGGTCTAGAAATCGGATTGAAAAGGCCTGATAAAGAGAGCTGGACTCCGCTCAGTAACCTCAGTGAATGTGAACTCTCACTCTGATTTCTTTCTTTCAGGCGGCGACACCAGAAATAAACAAGCAGCTGAGAGTTTATCGGCTGGTTGTAAAGCAGAAGTCTGATTACTGTCTGACTCATATAGACATGGCGTTTTCACAGTATCTGATAACTCAAGGGCATATGAACATATTGCTCAGATTAGTAGCCACGTTTCCATGCAGCCTAATAATCCGTTAATAATCTGACGGACAGCTCAATAGGAATACAATACGTCCATGCAAACACCTCAATTGGAATAGTCTAGTCCGACTGAGGCCATTCGGAATACAATTTTCCATCCGACTGATCGAAGTGGGTAAATAATCCATTAAAAAGAAGAATAATATCCGTGTAAACGCCTGTATCTGATCACATTCCCTATTGGAAAGTTGAAGTCCGTTCTGCATGCGCGGCGCGTCATAGTGAAAGTTTATACCGTTCAACACGGCGGAGCAGAAACTGGTCTCCAAAGGAGACGAAGTTCATGCTCTGATCTATAAAAGACGGCGGTGGGACGGACGTCCAACTTGTGTGTCTCAGAAAACGACGTCTTCCTCTCGGCCTTCTTTAATAAGGACATGCGAAGGACGTTTTCCTGAGTCTGACGTCATTTTAAAGTCATTAAAAACAAGCACTGCTCACTGCTGCTCATCTCCCTCTGACTGGACCTCACGTGATGCTCGCTGTCACAGTAACGTCTACACTAAGTGGTTCTCCACACATGTGCGTCGTTTTGGATCGGATTACTTGTAGAGAGCATGTCAACGAAGATTTTCCATCAGATTGTTGAATAGAGTGAGTATGAACACCTCAGCCTTAATCTGTAATCAGAAGGTATTTAATCGACTGGGACAAATCTTTGCAAGTAAACACGGACACTGACAAACTCGGAATTTCTGTAGTCATCGGATTATTCAGTGCATGTAAACACACTCACTGTAAGCCAAACAGCCCCACCCCTTCATTAGGAAAGAAGTGTTCCAGCCCGGAGTGTGTTTTGAATCAGACAGACTACAGGGCAGCCAATCCGAACGTAGGTCATTGACATATATCCGTCTTAAAGGCACAGTTACAGTTGAATTAAATAGCCTATTTAAAAATGGTCACATGTTGGGACATAAAACCACAGACACACCATGAAAGTGGACCTTTGGGGGAAACTCCTTTTAGATTTGTATCCAATACTTTCTAAATTGAAGTAACTGTGACTTTAAATTTAAACATGATTTAAATTTGATTGCAATGATCTTAAATCTGACCACTATAGCTAATATTTCCCATTTTGAGATGGTTGTGCACTCATAAGATTATCTAGCTCATTCCCAGACATTATTTACTTGTTTTAGGTCGTTTTCTTAAGTAAAATGATCTCACGACACTGGCAGACAATTTTGCTGGTTTCAAGCACATTTCTTATCAATTGAGATTAAGATTAAGAGACCCTCATTAGTCCCACAACGGGGAAATTTCACCTCCGCAATTAACCCACCCATGCAGTGAAACACCACACACACACTAGAGAGAGAGCACACACACACTAGGGGGCAGTGAGCACACTTGCCCAGTGCGGTGGGCAGCCCAATGCACAGCGCCTGGTGAGCAGCTGGGGGTTAGGTGTCTTGCTCAAGGGCACTTCAGACATGTACTGTCGGCCCAGGGGATTCAACCGCGACCTTCGGGTCACAAGGCCGGCTCCCTACCATCTAGCCCACGACTGGAGGTCACAACAAGCAAAATTATCTTCCACTATAGTGAGAAATGATTAAAACAAATCAATTACAAGTACGAAAAGTCTAGAA
>NC_051239.1:4738131-4743131 GCF_015220715.1 Pygocentrus nattereri
TCGGAGTCAAATCGATATCGGATGTTTAAATGTGACCGATATTCGATGATGTGTTCATTTACTTTACAAGTGCAGAATTTTAGGCCTCCCGAGTGGCGCGACCGTCTAAGCGTTGGCCGTATCGTCGGGAGATCACGCGTTCGATCCCTGGTGATGCCACAGCCATCCGTAACCGGAAGTCCAAGAGAGCACAACTGGCCTCGCTCTTTCTGGGTGGGTAGGATGGCCCCCCTTCTCCCCCCATGACTCAACATGATTCTAGTCAGCGCAGGCGTCTGTTAGCTGACGTAACAGATGTGGCGGTCGGCGCTTTCCTCCCAGCACGTCTGGCTGTCCGATGACGGTTTACCTGCTGTATTAAAGCAGGAGAACACTCGAGGAGTGAGTTATCACCAGTAACATCACGGCTGTGATGATCTCCAGCGACGATACAGATTTGACGATAACCCACTCCCTCATGGGTTCTACTGCTTAAGTAACTTGTATATTACTAATGGCTCCTCAAAAATAATTGATCTGACTTGAATAATAATCACGATAATCAATAATAAACAACAGCAGACGGTCAGCCAGGCCCAAACACGGAGGCTGAGACAGACACAGTGGAGTCTGCGAGCGTCTGTAATGCATCATAAGGGAGACGCGAGGCTCTGACAGGGCAGCTCGCCGAAGAAACCAAAAATCAATCACCTCCCATCTTCATCAGCTCCGAGTCCGCTCTGCTGGAAGACTGCACTCCTTCAGAGCCCTCCTCTTCGTTTTGTGAGGGCTCACAGATTTTCTGCCCTTTCTCGTTTGTTCATCTTGCTTTATTTATTTCATTTCAACGTAATTAAGCACAAATAAACGTGTCTCTGTTGCTGCTTTTACTCAGCGGTCCTTTTTACCTTGCCCAGTTTCCTAACCTTGTTTGTTTATTTATTTATTTTATTTTATTTCTCTTAAGATTTGAAATAATTTTGTTGTCACACATTTGTCTTGTTGCTGTTATTCAGCAACTCCTTTCTATTTTTTTACCCTTTTTCAATTCAATTCGCTGAATTATCGCATATTTTCTTCATTTCAGCCCAAAGTTATTCTAATCATCAAAACTGAAAGCAAAGCGGTTATAATTTTTAACCTTTTCTACTGACTTGATCTTATTTTACTCGATCATTTCTAAATTATAATGTATTCATTTCATTGTTATTTTATCCCATGCGTCTTCAATTTAATCCGCTTCTGCTTTTGTTTATCGCTGCGGTCAAAACAAAAGTTTTTGCTGGAACAAAAACTTTTATATTAACTTTACAGGAGAAGGAAAAAACACACTTTACTTTTAATGCAAGTCAATGGAACCAGAACTTTTTCCGTGTCATTTTGGGCCGTTTCTTTTACAGCATTCATCATGAAATTTACACACACAGTAAAGGGCAACAGGTATTTTCAAACTATGTCAAAACCTAAAAAACAACTAAATTTAAGATACGAGGTTTTGTTCCGACAACATGACTGTGTGAAGCACCTGTGGCTCAACCCTGGGCTCTAGAGTTTCCGAACAGGTAGATCAAGGTCACTGTGTTTTCAGTTTTCCTCTGTCTGTCAACATCACATGACCGTCAGCCGCCTTCCCCATGTGGTCACATGACTGGCCACATACCAGCAATGAAGAAGTAATGTAGATGTTCCAGCTGACTGGCACTGTACGGCCTTATAACCCCATTTATATCATCATATCATATTCTCAAAACACTGTTCCCTGAATAATGTGATCAGGTGAGCAGTCACACCTCCTACCCAATACTGTCCCACCTGACCACTGAGAGAGACATTACACTAAACCACAACACCAAGAACCACATTTCACCCAAAACATCTCCCACTAACAGAAAGAGAAATTTTATGTGCACTTTGAATGTTTATATTTGCAGACTTTCTAATAGAGTGGACAGTGAGTGGACACCGTGTTTAAAAACTGCAGGAGCACTGCTGTGTCTGATCCACTCAGACCAGCGCAACACACACTAATATCCCTCCTAATCAGATGTTTTAGCCGCACCCATTGCTAACAGCACATAGCCATGTCATAGGTTTCCAACTCTGCCTCAAGCCAGTCTGTGAAATCTGTCCTACTAGATCTGCCCCAGACAACCGTAAGTGCTATTATTTTGAAAAGGAAGCGTGCAGAAGTAACAGTTCAGCCAAGAAATGGCAGATCCAGGTCACTCACGGCTCCCGTAGCTGCACCAGATTTTAAACCCTGGTGCCTACAAAGCCAAAATTACACCAGCTGTTTGCTGAGCTTAACATATTTGGGGAAAGGATAAAGCATTAAATATGGCTTGTGCAAACGTTTTGGCATAAATTGTATTTATTTTTTTTTTTTTTTATACATCGTCTTCAAAACGACTGTGAAAATTATCCCGATGATAATACACATCGTTATACTGTCCACCCCAGCAAGATACCACTGACCAAATTGTCACACACATCAGTGTCACTGCTAGGTTGAGCAGCTCTGTGGTCAGATACTGACCACTGATGAAAAGCAAGAGGGCGACTAACACAAACCCAACAGATGAGCCACAGTCTCTAACCATACACTGGCAAAGTGGAGCTACAGGAGAGGGGCGTTCTGATAAAGGCTCCCTCCAAACCAAGCCATGGCCACCTGGTCCTCACCTGCTCCGGCGCAGAACTTCCTCCATCACCTTTCGCTTGTGTTCGTCCTTCACGTCCTCGTTAACGTCCGTCCCTCCGAACACAACCCCGAAAGGCGCTCCAGCGTCTGCATCCAGGATTTTTTTTTTTTAAATAAGAAAAGAAAAAAAAAGAGAGAGAAAGAACAACTTGAAAAACTTTCTCACCTCGCCGTGACACGAGTTTTACTCCTAAAGCCTGCAGTGGTTGAAAAGTCTTTGAGGCATGAAACTGAGTTTACATTGGCACGGCGTCAGGCAGTCATCCAAAAAAGTGACACATTCAGCAAAAAACTTCAAAAAGCACATACATCAGGGGAAGGTGAGAGCTCGGAGAGAAATCCTTTCCAGGAGCTCAAACAGTGCCGGCAATGATGGGAATTAGGAATGTTAGGTTTGTGCGTCGGAGTGTTAGAGAGAGTTACAGAAGCTTTGCTTAAACACAGCAGCTGGCGATTTATGACTTCTAGCGTATTTAAGATCTTTTCAGAACTTCATTCGTCTGCGGACGGGTCAGTTCAGCTGCTGTGAGCCTGAATGTTGGTCTGAAAATAAGCCTGTTACATATAAAACAGGCAAAACCATAAGAAACGTACTGCATCCTTTGGTTCTTTAGTACATGTAAGATCAACACATAGTGATGTGTAAAGCAGTGTTATTACAGCTCTTCAGTGGTCAGGACTCCCACAGGACCCCAGGTGTTATTTGAGTGGTGGGTCATTCTCAGCACTGCAGTAACACTGATGTGGTGGTGGTGTGTTAGTGTGTGTTGCGCTGGTCTTAGTGGATAAGACACAGCAGGGCTGCTGGAGTGGGAACCAAAAATATCCAGCCAAGTGTCCTGTGGGCAGCGTCCTGTGACCACTGATGAAGGACTAGAGGATGACCAGCACAAACTGTGCAGCAGCAGATGAGCTGTCGTCTCTGACTTTACATCTACAAGGTGGACCGACAAGGTAGGAGTGTCTAATAGAGTGGACAGTGAGTGGACACAGTGTTTAAAAACTCCAGCAGCACTGCCGTGTCTGATCCACTCGCACCAGCGCAACGCATAAATTGACATAAATTAATAAAAAACTTCAGAACATTTTATTATCATTTTTAACAGCTGCAATCCTGAAGCCTACTCAGCACCCCCAACCCCCACATCCCTCCATACCAGGTGTGCACTAGTACCTGGTCGAATGAAAACAAAGACACAAATCCTGACTGACTCTATAAAGTGACTCAGACTTCTTGACCGTGGTGGTGATAGGAACCAGGGGTCACCATGACTACAACACAAACACAGGCGTTTTTTATCTACGATTCAAAACCACCAGTGAACCTACACGGGTCTTCTGAGCCTTTAGATGGAACGTTGATGGTGGTAAAACAGTGATGAATCTGAAAAAACACGTTTTCTTCTGGGCCCATTTCGCCTGCATGAACCCCTTCTGCTATGATAGATTTACAAATATGTTTCAGATCAAAACCTTCTCAGAACTAAGTCTCCGACATCAGTCAGTGGTTATTACTCAGAACTATATCATGTAACAACTTTTACAAGACCTTTTAAGCATTAAACTCTTCAGACGTCTGGTTCCCATCACCAGCACTGTGAACAAATCGGACTAGAACAGAGCCTTTCTGCTATTTCTGGAAGCTCCTTTTAATTATTACGAGTAATATAAAGTCAGTAACACTTCCCTTCGCTAGACTGCTGTGTCTTCTGCGTTTTACATGGAGCGCTGATGAGGGCTAAATCTCAAAAGCTGTACCATCACCACTGCAAACATCTCAAAAAAAGCAAAAAACCCCTTTAAGACAACAGGTGCATGCATGTGAGCAGCAGAACCCCACCTAAGAGCAGTCTGCCTCCTTTGAAGAGATGAATGGCCAGTGCTCCTTCGAATGGTCCTTCTTGGGTCATCAGCAGAGTCACATCAGAGGCAGACTTGAACTCCGCCACATCTCGAAGCACACACGTGTGCCCTGCGCTCTCGATGTGATCCCTGGAACCCAGACAGGAGGAGAGTGGTGAACGAATGCCCCCTCTCAGACTCTCGAGTTAGGAGGCGGCAGCACTTCAGGCACAGCGTAGTGCACATTCACTGCATGTAGTGCACAGCTGACCTCACTCTGTACATACAGGCAGGAGCGCCTAACAGGGCGGACACTGAGTGGACAAAAACTCCAGCAGCACTGCCGTGTCTGATCCACTCTTACTGGCACAACACACACAATGCCACTGCAGTGCTGAGAATCACCCAAACAAAGCTTGCCCTTTGGAGGTGAAAGGAGGACTAACAAAGTGGGCAGGGAAACAGATGGACTACAGCC
>NC_051239.1:4748131-4783131 GCF_015220715.1 Pygocentrus nattereri
CTCGGACGCGGTCACAGGAAGCAGCTAGAATCCCAGAAGTGGACAGAGATAAATATGAGGTCAGGGAAGTTTCGAGAGTTTCAGATTTGACTCTCTCCTCATTCACTCCCATTAAAATTAATGACATTCATGAACCCAATTTCAGACGGCCTGTGGTTACAGTGTGGACACTTGGCCATACGTGGATCTGACCTTCAGTGACCTCTCGGAGAAGAGCTATCTTTAAATATGTCCCATATATAGTTACAGCATGACTTTCTGAGTGAACGCTCACTACAGGCGTGGGTTTCGTCAGTTGGGGACACTATTTCTGACCTATTTTGATGGAAAATGTTGAAATTTGTCATTTTTGATAACAAATGTGCACCAACTGCGCAAGGAAACTGCAGATATTAAAAAGGTATGTGTGTATTTTTTTTTATTAAAATGCAAGACAGAGGTTTATCGACTCTAATGGTTTATTTTTTTATTAGAATGGAAAAAAAATGGGCCATAAATATTAAAATTGTGGCACGTTTTATTATTCGACACACACAAACAAAGAAAATGGAAGTCTAATGACGAGTCAGTCATGAAATAAAGTGCCACAGTTGACCTGATATTATTTCTAATTATTTAAAGGAATCTTTTAAAATGATTGAAGTGTTAATAAATTGTTGACATGTAAACAAAGAGAGAGTAGTTTGATGTGAAATGCTCTATTTTACCACCATCAACATTACATATAAAACTCAGAAGGCACACATAGGTTCACTGGTAGTTTTGGATGGTAAATAAAATGGCCATGTTTGTGTTGTAGTCATGGCGATCTCTGGTTCCTATCATCACCACTGTAAAGACGTCTGAGCAGCGGTTAAAGTAGAGACACCCAAGGTCAAATATCACTCCAGTAAAAGTAGAAGTTCCTCCCTTTAGACCTCCACTTGAGGTGCGAAAACAGTGGAAAATGTGAAAAATAAGATACTTCTTTGGGGACTATTGTGCCTCACAATACTTACTCATCAGTATTGGTCTTACTCATCAGCCTGTCTATTCATAACCATTTAATGCACAAACTTTCTGCGAGGGAGCTTTTAGAGGAGGACGTCTGGTTCCTGTCACCACCACTATGAACAACTCTGACTCAGTAAGTTCCTCTAGAACAGGGCACTTTGCACCAAACCACTCTCAATGACTCTGTTCACACGTGAAGGATTTAATTATGTAACATTTTTGAAAAAACTTTCTCTTTAAGTTTGCTTGCTGCCCCATTTTAGAAAATGAAAACTATTGTTTTGATGTCTAGCTTTGCTGAGACTGAGCCAGTCTGATGGACCAAAGAATGGCCACTTGGAGTAGCAGGGGTTAAATAAGATCTAACCTGGGCTATTTTTACTCTTAACTTCCTCAGGCCTAACCAGCATGACTTAGAATGACTTGCCCTATAATTAATGGTGTTATCATCAATGTATTGAACATGAACTATCTTTAGATGATACAGTGAGATAAAACAGTATCCACCACCCAGATATAACGTGGTTGGTGTAGTGTAGTGGGTTACGTCTATGCTGTAGACTGGGGTTCAATCCCCACCTGGGCAAGCCCCCTACACTACATCAATAAGAGTCCTTGGGCAAGACTCCTAACACCACCTTCGCCTACCTGTACAAAAATGCTCAAATTGTAAGTTGCTCTGGATAAGAGCGTCTGTCAAATGCCGTAAATAAATATATAATGCTCTGCAGTGGTCCTGACCACTGAAGAGCAGAGTGATAGGGGGCTGATGAACCAGATGGACTACAGTCTGTAACTATAGACCTACAAACTGGGTGATAAGGGCAACGATTGTGGGAACAAGGTGATGTCATAGCTGATGTATAATGCACCACCACTATGCACAGTTAACTAAGATATGGTACAATATATAAAAGCACTGAAAAACAGAAAAACACAGTAAAGAACACAGCGATGACACTTGACTGAGGCAGGCCGAGTCAGGCATTGAGTGAGTCAGTAAGCAATGCCACCTAAACCCCACCATATACTGCGAAAGAGTGCACATCTCAATATTACGCACACAGATGTCAGTATCCCTCACATTAAAACTAGCCTGATCTTGTGTTTAATCATAACTTCCTCTCTTCTAACCCGCATTACTCATAAGTCATCTGCCCAGCTTTGTCAAATGACTGCTATGACACCCCAGGAAGAAGAGGAGAGAAAACGTTTGATCGACAGCCGCGCTAGCCAATAGACGTCTGCCATTTCTGAGCGTTAACCAATCAAACGCGAGCTTTTCGCTCCGTCGACTCACTCGTAAGCTTGTGGACGTTAATAAAAGCACGTTTCATGTACAAAAATAAGGCATAACCGTGTGACACTTAGAGGCGTAAATTTTTAGGTTTTTTACTGTTTTACTGACTAAAAACGCCTGTTGGTTTTTTTGCGAGCTCGCTCGCTTTCAGTGTTTTTTTAACCACCTGTTTTCCGACAAATCCCGCCTATTTTGTTATGATTGACACAAAGTTTGTCCAATCAAAGTGCAGAACGTGATTTACAACCGTCCAATCCAAGCGGGCTTTTGTCGGAATAGGGGTGGGCAGAGCTAACCCCGTGTTTCTCGGCGCTTTGCCGTGCTCCTCGGGCTTCTCTAGGTCTCCTGCTTCTTAGAGAACTTAGCAGCTTAATTTCCAAAACTTAAAACAAGAGAAACGTCCCTTAAAATGTCGAGGAAGGTGGTGGTCGACGTTAGAAGCGGTCAGGTAGCCGGCTAACCTGTCAAACCCGACTCAGCTGAGTGTCTTAAGGTATGTTTACGTTTTGTTTATAACTAACTCGAGGCTGTTTACTGTTTACTTCTAGGAAAACAAGTGGGAATGAGTGTAGATATGATTTCAACACGTCACCAGCTGGAGCTCACACAGCTGAACGGTATTCCTTCCAGTCAGCACGCAAACAGAAATGGGATATAAGGCAATATATGGGTTTCAAATATATGACATATATAAGGACATATGATTTCCCTCATACCTTATATACAGCATATATCTGCCACATGTGGACAGGTGATATTATATGCCAGATTGTCCATTTTCAAATATATATATCAAATCCATATATATTAACATGTGCAAACACATGAAATCACCTCATCACATGTTTTACTATACGTGTAATAAACGCTATTAATATATGCATGGCATATATCACCTGTATATACTGGCTTCATGTTATATTACATTACGTTTATGTACGTCTTGATATGTGTTTCTTCTACTTCCTAATGCAGAAAAAAATGAGTTTAACAGCCACAACTAAACTCTAAAACCATACGCACTGTAAGCTACGCCAATAACGTGAAATAAATGAAAATTGTTTCATATTTAAGGACAAATGGATAAACTATCAACACCTAGGCCTATAACAGTACTGGGGTCTATGCAGATCATATATGTATGATTCATATGTTGTGCATATAAGATGAATATTTGACACATTATAATGTGTCAAATATGTATGCAGCGTGTATGGACTTGATGAAACCGAGACTGAAACCTCAAATGTTCAAATGTCTGCGATGCAAAAAGATGGCACCCCCCCCTCCCCGCCCCCAGCTCCACCACATTCAGCTGCCACCTGTTGAGCTCCAGTTATGTTAGTTTATGTGAAGTTACGTTAATCTACCATGGCTTTTAGTGTTCTTCCCTTTTGTCTCCCAAATGGTTGGTCATTTAGAGCCGTTATACCCCTAACATACATATATTTCACAATATCTACCCATCCCTTTATGCTACATCTACGCAATTGGCCATACATCAGACTTCCGTATGGGGTGGTTGGCTGGCTGTCTAGCCCAGGGGTTGCGGATCTTGTACTGCCCAGGCTCTCGCCCAGCTAGTGGCTAAAGAAAAGACAAAAAGAGAGATTTAACATCGATCATTTGGAGATGAATGGACTTATTGGCATTTATAGTCACTCCAGCTGGTTTCCTGATACGATTAATCTGCAACGAGAAACTGTCAAACACTAAAAAGCCGTGAAGCTGAGATCACCTTCGAATTTGCCAGCTTCTTTTTCGAATTTTCCCGTTCTGCCTTAAATGGAGCAGCAGTTACATTCTGGCGCCTCAGGCACCATTTGAGGCAGAACGAGAGGATTAGAACAAGAAGCTGGCGAATGAGAAACGACTTCAGCCTCATAATAAGTCAAACAATAATGGTAAAATTGACATAAAATATTGTGGCGCCCAAGTTCATTTGATTTCTGTCGAAAGGACAAAATGGTCCTTCTGAGCGTTTGGGTTGCCAAGCCCTGTACTAGTCTGACTATTGTTGAATGATTCCTGTAAAGCCATTGCACTCTTGCCATTTACTAGGAGTGTAGAGGTTTTGTTGGAAATAAAATATAAATATTAGCAGTTAACGTATGTCACAAGCTTCACGAGCCCATAGTGATTGTTTACATAACTGTTAACGTTTCTTTCAAGGTTCTGCCTCCATACTGGAGAATTCTTGGGATCAGCTTCCACAGACGATACTGAAGATACCTACTGGGCTGCAGAGACGCCGCTTTTAGGAGTCTTCCTCAGACCATGGCGAACCGGGACGTAACCGAGAACACTCCTCTCTTGGGCAGTTCACTGAATCTTGCCAGGCCGGAGTCCATCTTCAAAGGCAGGGGGCTGGCATGTGCCGCCATTCTTTTGGCGGAGTCTCTGGAGCGAATGGCCTTCTATGGCGTCACCTCCAACCTTGTGCTTTTCCTGAACAGTAGCCCGTTCTACTGGGAGGCCACCCTGGCCAGCCAGGCTCCTCTGATCTTCATGGGTGTCACTTACTTGGTGTCGCCATTTGGCGGCTGGCTGGCGGACGCGTGCCTCGGCAAGTTCTGGACCATAGCTTGCAGCTTGGTCCTGTATTTGGCTGGGATGCTGCTCTTCCCTTTCGTGGCCAACGACAAGTCCAGGGTTGGCCTGTGTGGGCAGGAGATGGCCTTTCCTGTCCAGCCAGTCGATTGCTTCAATATGAACGGGACCCTTCCTCCTAACGTGACTTGCCTCCCCAGGAGCCCTTACTGTGGAACTATAATCTACAGTGGCCTGGTGTTGGTGGCTTTGGGAGTCGGGGCAGTGAAGTCCAACATCACTCCCTTTGGAGCGGACCAGGTAATGACTAGCCTTGCATTCTAGATGATGGCCCAATCCCATTTCACCACTTTCCCTTACCACTGAGCCCTTAGCCCTCCGCTTTGTGCCTTCATGTTAGGGAGAGGTGTCCTGATTCTTGTGAGATAGAGGTGTAGGATGAAGGGTTAGGACTACGTGGCCCTCCAAACCGAGGTTTTTCAGAGGCACTAAATTCCTATCCCACCTTAAATGGTGCAGCATTTTTGATCCCTGAGGGATGCAACTGCTGCTCCGTTTAAGGTGGAACGGGAAAATTCCAGCAAGAATCTGGAGAATATCTGACTTCAGCTTTATATCACTGAAGAATTAGGGGTGGGTGATAATAAATAATTGCCCCCCTCTTTGAAGGCATATTTTTCCCTAAATGTAACTAAAGCCCAGCAGTGAGGAGCTGAACATTCCCCTCCTCTGCTGTCCCTGCAGACGGGCCGGGTCGCCTACAGAGCAGCACTTGCAGCTGTTAATGAAGTGATGCTCTTTTTATTTGAGGGGCCCATTTCAGGGGGAAGATTTCAACCAGTACAACTTGTAAAATTGTAAGGGGCAAGGAGACACTTGAAAACAAGGGGTGGGGGGTAGAAATGGAAGAAGAAATGGAATTGGACTAATATGGGGGCTTTAAGGAGCCTCAACTCACTGCACACTGTTTTAGATGCAACAAAGAAATGAACCAGTCACGCATTTGGTGGTTTAATCAATTAAAAAAACCAAACATTTAAATAAATATAAAACTGCTAGTGTATGTGTAGTGTATGTAGTGTATGTCTTAGCTAAAGCTAATGCCTCCCACTACAGGAGTTTGTTTTGAGAATCAGGCTTTTGTATTGGAGGCAGTTATATATTCCATTGGAACCTGTGGGATTCTGCTGTATTTAGCTCCTTGTGTCAGACGCTGGCTCTTTTGATGGTTTGGTTAACGTATCAAACAATAAAAAAAAACCCAAAACATTTAAAACAAAAAAATAGCGCTGTATGACTGATACGGCCTTCTTCTCGGAGCACCATTTACCACCTTTCATGGAGCCCACTGGTCAAGACTAGGCGTCTAATCATGGTAAAGGGGCAAAGATACTGTGGACACACCCCTGCTCAAATTACTGGGCTTTTTATTTATTTTTATAAATCCTAGAACTTGTGATTTTTTGGGCTTATTTTGTTATTAAAAATCAAATGAAAACTTGAAAATATGTGTATGTCACACCTCTATCAGTTACCCCTCTGTTCAGGTCCAGAGTTAAAGTGTCACTCTGGTCAAATTGGAAGGAGATGGAAAACCATCACTGTAACGTCCACTGTAAACATGCCTAGTTACGTCCTACAGCTTCACCACAGTAGTGTTGAGAGTGAGATTTTCAGGTTTAAAGGTTATATATATGATATTTTAAACATTCACATAGCAACATACAACTCATTCCAATGTAAAGACATAGTGGAGTAACAGCGTGATGAGAAGAGAACGAAGGCTGCACGTTTTAAGGTAGAACTGGAAAATTAGAAGCTGAGGCGCCTGAATGTAATCTATTTGCTACACCTTTTAAGGTGGAATGGGAAAATTCACACAAGAAGCTGGTGAAAGAGAAGCTTCATTGAGTTGAAATGCATGAAAACGGATGAGGAGGCCGCTCCTGCTTGACAGGTGGCCAGCATTAACTTATGTTTGCTGTTTCACGGAACCAGTAGCTCAGTATTGCTTTGTTGTGCTTGGTAATGATTGTAGCAACAGTTTGCTAACCTTCAACGCAGCTAACGTTAGTTACACTACTTGCTGTGTCATGTTCGCTCTAATGTTGCATCATGGTATTTCTACAGCATTTAAGATGAGTTTTATGGCCACGAAGATCTAAAAAGCATGTTAGTCTGTTTGTTGTTTTGCTGTTGAGCTCAAATCTGAACAGTCATTCTCCAGAATCGTATAGTGTGCCTTTAAAGACTAGGAAAGCCCCCTTCTAGTGATGTATCGTGAAGGTGGGAGGGGCTTTTGAAGACCTACAAGCAACTTTAAGGGTGAAAAAAGCTGTTTAAAATAGCTAGCTGGCAAACGAAGAGGGAAGCCAGGTCCCTAACATCACTGCTAGGAAGCTGAATATGTATTAGTAACCTCATCATTGGCTGGTCTAGCGGTCAGGATTGCTTAATCGCGGTAATGCATGCTGGGTATTGTAGTAAAAAAACCATGATGGTCAAAAAGGATGCAAAATCATGAATTCTGTCAAGCTGTTGATGCTGCGCTACAGACAAACAGACGAATAGTGTATCAAATGCTGGTTTTAGGCCAGAATTCCTCTCTAAATTTCCTCGTCACCAGGCATCCTTGCAGGACTGCTGCACTGAGTTTAGGTAATGACTAGACAAATGGCCTCTGTAAGCTGAGGGATGGAGGGAGATAGTAGACCTGCTAGCCAATTTGCAGCCTCCTGATTCCCTGCAAGCACTTATTATCTCTGCTCAGAGATTTGAAATGACTTTACAGTCCCAAGACAATGTAGAGTTATCACATTACCACATTACCACATTGCTTTATCTGCTCTGCCTTTGGGAATAGACAAGAAATTGGCTTTGTGTCCTGCTGCACACAAGGGCTTCTGGACTTTACTTGTGTTTACACATTACTTGCTTGTTTTAAAATGTGTTCAAGTGTCTTAATAGTATGTTTTATATAGAAAAGATTCTTATTATGATGCTAGTCTTCATAATGCTTGTGTTGCAGCGCCTGTAGTATGCAAATGGGCTCTGTAACCAACACGGGTGGTCAATATGACAGAAAACATAGCGTCATAATACTTTTCATTTTTAAGATGCACAATATGGGCATGAAATGGGATGTTTCCATAAAGCTGTTAGATATGACGATAATATGAGAAGCGATAAATCACCACATTACTGTTAAAATAACATGTTTCTGGCTGGATGTACCTCAAGTGCGGGCTTTTTTGGGGACGTGTAAACAGTAAACTCGTCTTAGTCCCATCACAAAAGCGCCATTTAAGTTTGTTTTTTGATCCCACAACCGGGGAAATTCCACCTCCGCATTTAACCCATCCGTGAAGTGAAACACCACATACACACTAGTGAACACACACACTAGGGGGCAGTGAGCACACTTGCCCGGAGCGGTGGGCAGCCCTATCCACGGCGCCCGGGGAGCAGTTGGGGGTTAGGTGTCTTGCTCAAGGACACCTCAGTCATGGACTGCCGGCTCTGGGGATCAAACCGGCAACCTTCCGGTCACAGGGCCAGATCCCTAACCTCCAGCCCACAACTGCCCCTAATATATATATAATAATATATATTTATTTACTATTCTGTGAAATAAAAAAGAAATGAGATACTAAAAAAAAACTACTTGCATCGGAACTGCAAGCACATTTTTGTGCACTGAAAGGCTGCGAACCAGGAGCATCAGCTCAGCAGCTTTTTCTGTAAAGGCTACAAAACCAAATGAGTAAATGTTTATTTATTTTTATCTAGGTAAACAACAACAAATGCATATTCTTGTTTGATTTTATTCTTTGTTTAGGTGTTAAATATTCATTGGACGTGCTGATATGTAGTTAGAATAAGATTAAAATAAGGCCTAATAATGAAATATTGGACAAAATTAAATAAATGATGTCGTTACTTCCACCAAAAATTCAAGTACATCGACTTTTTTGAGGTTTCTGTATGTCGTTTGAGCTGTTAGGTGGGAATTTCATGATGAGTGGGCGAATAGAAACGCTCTGGTATCTCTTTTCATGAACTTGCATTAAAGTACAGGATGGTTTTGCCCTCTCCTGTAACGTTGCCATTTTTATTTGGACACTGGCGAAATGCTGTGCTAGAATCTAAGACGCAGCTGGTTCCAGTCAAAGCCCATGCTGGTTTGTCCTCATCCTCAGGGCTTGCTTTCCCGGTGCTTCTGAAAGTGTGTCATTGCTCTGGGAAGTTTACAGTGCCGGGGAACCCTGACCTGCTGATGCTCATGTTAATCTGTGACTGGTAAAGCCTGTAAACAGGTGAACTGACCCTCCGCACTCGTTCACTCGCTTTCTCCACTGTAGCTGACCTCAGCTGAAGATCTTCTTAGTCGTCTGCAGTGGTACAGCAGTTACATTCTGATGATCTTTCTCTGATGCTTTGTTACCCCCTTTTACCCTGTTCTTCAGTGGTCAGGACCTCCACGGACCCTCAAAGAGCAGGTACTATTTGGGTGGTGGATCATTCTCAGCACTGCAGTAACACTGACGTGGTGGTGGTGTTAGTGTGTGTTGTGCTGGTACGAGTGGATCAGACACAGCAGTGCTGCTGTGTCCACTCACTGTCCACTCTATTAGACACTCCAACCTTCTCTACAACTTGTAGATGTAAAGTCAGAGGCGACAGCTCATCTGCTGCTGCACAGTTTGTGTTGGTCATCCTCTAGTCCTTCATCAGTGGTGACGGGACGCTGTCAGCTGGATATTTTTGGTTCTCAGTCCAGCAGCGACACTGAGGTGTTTAAAAACTCCAGGGTCCATGGGGGTCCTGACCACTGAAGAACAGGGTAACAGAGTATCAGAGAAACAGATGGACTACAGTCTGTAACTGTAGAACTACAGAGTGCAGCTATACAGTAAGTGGAGCTGATAAACTGGACAATGAGAGTAGAAACGAGGAGGTGGTCATGATGTTATGCCTGGTGGGTGTATGTTGTTTTTCATCTTTTGACATGATTTGAAAAAGGCAATTGCCCTTTGTGTTGTGTCAAAATGTCATGATGAGCGGACCAACAGAAATGGTCCAGAATCAGGGGGGGGGGGTGTTTCTCCATTTAATTCCATTAAAGGTTAGGAATGTTTTTCCTTTTTCTGTAAAGTTATTTTGGAGATTCGGACAACACTGTCCGTCTGTCTGTCCGTCTGTCTGTACGTCTGTCCAACTGTCTGTCTCTAGACTCACTAACTACAGACTGATCCAGTTTTGCAGAAATATATACCAACATTGATATTTTAAGTAAATACACAAATGAAGAATTACAGCTGTGTCTGCGTCTCGGGGCACTTCAGAGTCATGAGTGGACTAAATCATGCTTTTCTGTGTCTATATGTGAGCATGTGAAATGAACTCGGACCCCTCTAAAAGACCCCGATCACCTCTTGAGGTGGTCTCAGCACGGTTCATTTGTGGGTTGTTTAGTGGTCTGGTTGATTTGTGCACTGTGAAGACCAAACGGTCCCAGTGTTGTTTTGCTTCATGGTAAAAAGACCTCGAGTCTTACTGTACATAAACCGCTCCGGTCTTCCACCACTGTAGTGGACAAAAACAGACCAATGGTCATGTGAAAGGTGACAAGACCAAAAAGCCTTTAAAGGCCGATACAAATGACAGTTAAACCATCCAAATAGAAATCACTGTAAAGCAGAATTGAGGTTATTGCTTTAATTGAACAGTCACTAAAATAATATGCAGTACAACGCATGCAGTGGTCAGTACAAAAGTCATGTGGATCAAAAATAAACCCAAGAACTCCGGACGTCTGAGTCGTGGTGTTGTGAGGAATAAGTGGTCAGAGATGTCACCAGCGCTAAAGAGAACCAAGTCCCCTATAAACGCAAAAAGCACTGAGGTCACTTGCAGCTGCTTCCCTTTCAGGTTCACATTTACAGAACTGAGTTTGGTTCGTTTAAAAATAGCTGTTTGTTAAAAAGTCTTAGTCACCTGAGAACGCTGTGGCTGATTTGTTCACTCTGAGTGGTCAGCCCTTCTGTCCACTATTTCTTTTTGTTTAAAACGGTCGTTCCACACTCGTTCTAGCTTTCCCCTACAGTATTTCGCTGCTTAGTGACCAGTCTGCACAGTTAAAGTGTATAATTCCCTCTAAATCTGTGCAGAGCTGTTGTCAGTTTGCGTGAGAGTGTACACGTTTTTATAATACTCCCCCCCCCGTTCAGCTGTAAGCTGGGGCCTGGACTCATTTGAGGCCTGGTCTCAGACACATTTCCCCTGTTAGTGTTACTCAGACAAAAACTGTCCATTCAAAATAATGCAAAAGCCTCAAGTGCCTCCCCCCCAACCCCCTTCAAATACCTTTTCCCCCTAAAGCCGTTGTGTAACATGTGGAAGGAGAACAGTGAAAAGTGAGCTCAGTCCACTTTCACTTCATATACTCAGTGACGCGGCACATACCGCAGATTTCTGAGGTACTTTGGCTCAGATTTAGAACTGCAGGCAGAAAACACCTCCAGTCACAAGACTAAAACATGTGTGGCCTTTATTTGTTACTTCACTGCAGCACAATCACTGCCAGTGCCAGTAAACTAGCGTGTTACCAGTGTTAAAAGGATGGACCAAAGCAGATAAAATTGCTGTAAATTTGGTATCATTTCAAAATTAGCCAGGGACTGATGATGAACTTGGCAAATTTAATTTAATTGAGGTTAATATCTCGCTGCTGTTGGAGGGAAACCTTGTATCTCTTTTCTGTCATTTTTCAGTTTTTGACATACTTTGAAAATACCTGTTGATCTTTACATTGTGTGAAAATTAAATGATGACGTTTGTTTAGTTGATGTTAGTTAATGACGCCTTTAGAGGGCGGCGGTGAGTGACGTTTGTTTATTTGATGTTAGTTGATGACGCCTTTAGAGGGCGGCGGTGAGTGACGTTTGTTTATTTGATGTTAGTTGATGACGCCTTTAGAGGGCGGCGGTGAGTAACGCTTGTTTATTTGATGTTAGTTGATGACGCCTTTAGAGGGCGGCGGTGAGTGACACATGTTTATTTGATGTTAGTTGATGACGCCTTTAGAGGGCGGCGGTGAGTGACGTTTGTTTATTTGATGTTAGTTGATGACGCCTTTAGAGGGCGGCGGTGAGTGACGTTTGTTTATTTGATGTTAGTTGATGACGCCTTTAGAGGGCGGCGGTGAGTGACGCTTGTTTATTTGATGTTAGTCGATGACGCCTTTAGAGGGCGGCGGTGAGTGACGTTTGTTTAGTTGATGTTAGTCGATGACGCCTTTAGAGGGCGGCGGTGAGTGACGCTTGTTTATTTGATGTTAGTTGATGACGCCTTTAGAGGGCGGCGGTGAGTGACGTTTGTTTATTTGATGTTAGTTGATGACGCCTTTAGAGGGCGGCGGTGAGTGACGCTTGTTTATTTGATGTTAGTTGATGACGCCTTTAGAGGGCGGCGGTGAGTGACGCTTGTTTATTTGATGTTAGTTGATGACGCCTTTAGAGGGCGGCGGTGAGTGACGCTTGTTTATTTGATGTTAGTTGATGACGCCTTTAGAGGGCGGCGGTGAGTGACGCTTGTTTATTTGATGTTAGTTGATGACGTCTTTAGAGGGCGGCGGTGAGTGACGTTTGTTTATTTGATGTTAGTTGATGACGCCTTTAGAGGGCGGCGGTGAGTGACGCTTGTTTATTTGATGTTAGTTGATGACGCCTTTAGAGGGCGGCGGTGAGTGACGTTTGTTTATTTGATGTTAGTTGATGACGCCTTTAGAGGGCGGCGGTGAGAGACGTTTGTTTATTTGATGTTAGTTGATGACGCCTTTAGTGGGCGGCGGTGAGTGTCGTTTGTTTATTTGATGTTAGTTGATGACGCCTTTAGAGGGCGGCGGTGAGTGACGTTTGTTTATTTGATGTTAGTTGATGACGCCTTTAGAGGGCGGCGGTGAGTGACGCTTGTTTATTTGATGTTAGTTGATGACGCCTTTAGAGGGCGGCGGTGAGCGACGTTTGTTTATTTGATGTTAGTTGATGACGCCTTTAGAGGGCGGCGGTGAGTGACGCTTGTTTATTTGATGTTAGTTGATGACGCCTTTAGAGGGCGGCGGTGAGTGACGCTTGTTTATTTGATGTTAGTTGATGACGCCTTTAGAGGGCGGCGGTGAGTGACGCTTGTTTATTTGATGTTAGTTGATGACGCCTTTAGAGGGCGGCGGTGAGTGACGCTTGTTTATTTGATGTTAGTTGATGATGCCTTTAGAGGGCGGCGGTGAGCGACGTTTGTTTATTTGATGTTAGTTGATGACGCCTTTAGAGGGCGGCGGTGAGTGACGTTTGTTTATTTGATGTTAGTCGATGACGCCTTTAGAGGGCGGCGGTGAGTGACGTTTGTTTTTTTGATGTTAGTCGATGACGCCTTTAGAGGGCGGCGGTGAGTGACGCTTGTTTATTTGATGTTAGTTGATGACGCCTTTAGAGGGCGGCGGTGAGTGACGTTTGTTTATTTGATGTTAGTTGATGACGCCTTTAGAGGGCGGTGGTGAGTGACGCTTGTTTATTTGATGTTAGTTGATGACGCCTTTAGAGGGCGGCGGTGAGTGACGCTTGTTTATTTGATGTTAGTTGATGACGCCTTTAGAGGGCGGCGGTGAGTGACGCTTGTTTATTTGATGTTAGTTGATGACGTCTTTAGAGGGCGGCGGTGAGCGACGTTTGTTTATTTGATGTTAGTTGATGACGCCTTTAGAGGGCGGCGGTGAGCGACGTTTGTTTATTTGATGTTAGTTGATGACGCCTTTAGAGGGCGGCGGTGAGCGACGTTTGTTTATTTGATGTTAGTTGATGACGTCTTTAGAGGGCGGCGGTGAGTGACGCTTGTTTATTTGATGTTAGTTGATGACGCCTTTAGAGGGCGGCGGTGAGTGACGCTTGTTTATTTGATGTTAGTTGATGACGCCTTTAGAGGGCGGCGGTGAGTGACGCTTGTTTATTTGATGTTAGTTGATGACGCCTTTAGAGGGCGGCGGTGAGTGACGCTTGTTTATTTGATGTTAGTTGATGATGCCTTTAGAGGGCGGCGGTGAGCGACGTTTGTTTATTTGATGTTAGTTGATGACGCCTTTAGAGGGCGGCGGTGAGTGACGTTTGTTTATTTGATGTTAGTCGATGACGCCTTTAGAGGGCGGTGAGTGACGTTTGTTTTTTTGATGTTAGTCGATGACGCCTTTAGAGGGCGGCGGTGAGTGACGCTTGTTTATTTGATGTTAGTTGATGACGCCTTTAGAGGGCGGCGGTGAGTGACGTTTGTTTATTTGATGTTAGTTGATGACGCCTTTAGAGGGCGGTGGTGAGTGACGCTTGTTTATTTGATGTTAGTTGATGACGCCTTTAGAGGGCGGCGGTGAGTGACGCTTGTTTATTTGATGTTAGTTGATGACGCCTTTAGAGGGCGGCGGTGAGTGACGCTTGTTTATTTGATGTTAGTTGATGACGTCTTTAGAGGGCGGCGGTGAGCGACGTTTGTTTATTTGATGTTAGTTGATGACGCCTTTAGAGGGCGGCGGTGAGCGACGTTTGTTTATTTGATGTTAGTTGATGACGCCTTTAGAGGGCGGCGGTGAGCGACGTTTGTTTATTTGATGTTAGTTGATGACGCCTTTAGAGGGCGGCGGTGAGCGACGTTTGTTTATTTGATGTTAGTTGATGACGTCTTTAGAGGGCGGCGGTGAGTGACGTTTGTTTATTTGATGTTAGTTGATGACGTCTTTAGAGGGCGGCGGTGAGTGACGTTTGTTTATTTGATGTTAGTTGATGACGCCTTTAGAGGGCGGCGGTGAGTGACGTTTGTTTATTTGATGTTAGTTGATGACGTCTTTAGAGGGCGGCGGTGAGTGACGTTTGTTTATTTGATGTTAGTTGATGACGTCTTTAGAGGGCGGCGGTGAGTGACGTTTGTTTATTTGATGTTAGTTGATGACGCCTTTAGAGGGCGGCGGTGAGCGACGTTTGTTTATTTGATGTTAGTTGATGACGCCTTTAGAGGGCGGCGGTGAGTGACGTTTGTTTATTTGATGTTAGTTGATGATGCCTTTAGAGGGCGGCGGTGAGCGACGTTTGTTTATTTGATGTTAGTTGATGACGCCTTTAGAGGGCGGCGGTGAGTGACGTTTGTTTATTTGATGTTAGTCGATGACGCCTTTAGAGGGCGGCGGTGAGTGACGTTTGTTTTTTTGATGTTAGTCGATGACGCCTTTAGAGGGCGGCGGTGAGTGACGCTTGTTTATTTGATGTTAGTTGATGACGCCTTTAGAGGGCGGCGGTGAGTGACGCTTGTTTATTTGATGTTAGTTGATGACGCCTTTAGAGGGCGGCGGTGAGTGACGTTTGTTTATTTGATGTTAGTTGATGACGCCTTTAGAGGGCGGCGGTGAGTGACGTTTGTATATTTGATGTTAGTTGATGACGCCTTTAGAGGGCGGCGGTGAGTGACGCTTGTTTATTTGATGTTAGTTGATGACGCCTTTAGAGGGCGGCGGTGAGTGACGTTTGTTTATTTGATGTTAGTTGATGACGCCTTTAGAGGGCGGCGGTGAGTGGCGTTTGTTTATTTGATGTTAGTTGATGACGCCTTTAGAGGGCGGCGGTGAGTGACGCTTGTTTATTTGATGTTAGTTGATGACGCCTTTAGAGGGCGGCGGTGAGCGACGTTTGTTTATTTGATGTTAGTTGATGACGCCTTTAGAGGGCGGCGGTGAGCGACGTTTGTTTATTTGATGTTAGTTGATGACGCCTTTAGAGGGCGGCGGTGAGTGACGTTTGTTTATTTGATGTTAGTTGATGACGCCTTTAGAGGGCGGCGGTGAGTGACGTTTGTATATTTGATGTTAGTTGATGACGCCTTTAGAGGGCGGCGGTGAGTGACGTTTGTTTATTTGATGTTAGTTGATGACGTCTTTAGAGGGCGGCGGTGAGTGACGTTTGTTTATTTGATGTTAGTTGATGACGTCTTTAGAGGGCGGCGGTGAGTGACGCTTGTTTATTTGATGTTAGTTGATGACGCCTTTAGAGGGCGGCGGTGAGTGACGCTTGTTTATTTGATGTTAGTTTATGACGCCTTTAGAGGGCGGCGGTGAGTGACGTTTGTTTATTTGATGTTAGTTGATGACGCCTTTAGAGGGCGGCGGTGAGTGACGCTTGTTTATTTGATGTTAGTTGATGACGCCTTTAGAGGGCGGCGGTGAGCGACGCTTGTTTATTTGATGTTAGTTGATGACGTCTTTAGAGGGCGGCGGTGAGCGACGTTTGTTTATTTGATGTTAGTTGATGACGCCTTTAGAGGGCGGCGGTGAGCGACGTTTGTTTATTTGATGTTAGTTGATGACGTCTTTAGAGGGCGGCGGTGAGTGACGTTTGTTTATTTGATGTTAGTTGATGACGTCTTTAGAGGGCGGCGGTGAGTGGCGTTTGTTTATTTGATGTTAGTTGATGACGCCTTTAGAGGGCGGCGGTGAGTGACGCTTGTTTATTTGATGTTAGTTGATGACGCCTTTAGAGGGCGGCGGTGAGTGACGCTTGTTTATTTGATGTTAGTTGATGACGTCTTTAGAGGGCGGCGGTGAGTGACGTTTGTTTATTTGATGTTAGTTGATGACGCCTTTAGAGGGCGGCGGTGAGTGACGTTTGTTTATTTGATGTTAGTTGATGACGCCTTTAGAGGGCGGCGGTGAGTGACGGTTGTTTATTTGATGTTAGTTGATGACGCCTTTAGAGGGCGGCGGTGAGTGACGTTTGTTTATTTGATGTTAGTTGATGACGCCTTTAGAGGGCGGCGGTGAGTGACGTTTGTTTATTTGATGTTAGTTGATGACGCCTTTAGAGGGCGGCGGTGAGTGACGCTTGTTTATTTGATGTTAGTTGATGACGCCTTTAGAGGGCGGCGGTGAGCGACGTTTGTTTATTTGATGTTAGTTGATGACGCCTTTAGAGGGCGGCGGTGAGTGACGCTTGTTTATTTGATGTTAGTTGATGACGCCTTTAGAGGGCGGCGGTGAGTGACGCTTGTTTATTTGATGTTAGTTGATGACGCCTTTAGAGGGCGGCGGTGAGTGACGCTTGTTTATTTGATGTTAGTTTATGACGCCTTTAGAGGGCGGCGGTGAGTGACGCTTGTTTATTTGATGTTAGTTGATGATGCCTTTAGAGGGCGGCGGTGAGCGACGTTTGTTTATTTGATGTTAGTTGATGACGCCTTTAGAGGGCGGCGGTGAGTGACGTTTGTTTATTTGATGTTAGTCGATGACGCCTTTAGAGGGCGGCGGTGAGTGACGTTTGTTTTTTTGATGTTAGTCGATGACGCCTTTAGAGGGCGGCGGTGAGTGACGCTTGTTTATTTGATGTTAGTCGATGACGCCTTTAGAGGGCGGCGGTGAGTGACGTTTGTTTATTTGATGTTAGTTGATGACGCCTTTAGAGGGCGGCGGTGAGTGACGCTTGTTTATTTGATGTTAGTTGATGACGCCTTTAGAGGGCGGCGGTGAGTGACGTTTGTTTATTTGATGTTAGTTGATGACGCCTTTAGAGGGCGGCGGTGAGTGACGCTTGTTTATTTGATGTTAGTTGATGACGTCTTTAGAGGGCGGCGGTGAGCGACGTTTGTTTATTTGATGTTAGTTGATGACGCCTTTAGAGGGCGGCGGTGAGCGACGTTTGTTTATTTGATGTTAGTTGATGACGCCTTTAGAGGGCGGCGGTGAGCGACGTTTGTTTATTTGATGTTAGTTGATGACGCCTTTAGAGGGCGGCGGTGAGCGACGTTTGTTTATTTGATGTTAGTTGATGACGTCTTTAGAGGGCGGCGGTGAGTGACGTTTGTTTATTTGATGTTAGTTGATGACGTCTTTAGAGGGCGGCGGTGAGTGACGTTTGTTTATTTGATGTTAGTTGATGACGCCTTTAGAGGGCGGCGGTGAGTGACGTTTGTTTATTTGATGTTAGTTGATGACGTCTTTAGAGGGCGGCGGTGAGTGACGTTTGTTTATTTGATGTTAGTTGATGACGTCTTTAGAGGGCGGCGGTGAGTGACGTTTGTTTATTTGATGTTAGTTGATGACGCCTTTAGAGGGCGGCGGTGAGAGACGCTTGTTTATTTGATGTTAGTTGATGACGCCTTTAGAGGGCGGCGGTGAGTGACGTTTGTTTATTTGATGTTAGTTGATGACGTCTTTAGAGGGCGGCGGTGAGTGACGTTTGTTTATTTGATGTTAGTTGATGACGTCTTTAGAGGGCGGCGGTGAGTGACGTTTGTTTATTTGATGTTAGTTGATGACGCCTTTAGAGGGCGGCGGTGAGAGACGTTTGTTTATTTGATGTTAGTTGATGACGCCTTTAGAGGGCGGCGGTGAGCGACGTTTGTTTATTTGATGTTAGTTGATGACGCCTTTAGAGGGCGGCGGTGAGCGACGTTTGTTTATTTGATGTTAGTTGATGACGCCTTTAGAGGGCGGCGGTGAGTGACGTTTGTTTATTTGATGTTAGTTGATGATGCCTTTAGAGGGCGGCGGTGAGCGACGTTTGTTTATTTGATGTTAGTTGATGACGCCTTTAGAGGGCGGCGGTGAGTGACGTTTGTTTATTTGATGTTAGTCGATGACGCCTTTAGAGGGCGGCGGTGAGTGACGTTTGTTTTTTTGATGTTAGTCGATGACGCCTTTAGAGGGCGGCGGTGAGTGACGCTTGTTTATTTGATGTTAGTTGATGACGCCTTTAGAGGGCGGCGGTGAGTGACGTTTGTTTATTTGATGTTAGTTGATGACGCCTTTAGAGGGCGGCGGTGAGTGACGTTTGTTTATTTGATGTTAGTTGATGACGCCTTTAGAGGGCGGCGGTGAGTGACGTTTGTTTATTTGATGTTAGTTGATGACGCCTTTAGAGGGCGGCGGTGAGTGACGCTTGTTTATTTGATGTTAGTTGATGACGCCTTTAGAGGGCGGCGGTGAGTGACGTTTGTTTATTTGATGTTAGTTGATGACGCCTTTAGAGGGCGGCGGTGAGTGGCGTTTGTTTATTTGATGTTAGTTGATGACGCCTTTAGAGGGCGGCGGTGAGTGACGCTTGTTTATTTGATGTTAGTTGATGACGCCTTTAGAGGGCGGCGGTGAGCGACGTTTGTTTATTTGATGTTAGTTGATGACGCCTTTAGAGGGCGGCGGTGAGCGACGTTTGTTTATTTGATGTTAGTTGATGACGCCTTTAGAGGGCGGCGGTGAGTGACGTTTGTTTATTTGATGTTAGTTGATGACGCCTTTAGAGGGCGGCGGTGAGTGACGTTTGTATATTTGATGTTAGTTGATGACGCCTTTAGAGGGCGGCGGTGAGTGACGTTTGTTTATTTGATGTTAGTTGATGACGTCTTTAGAGGGCGGCGGTGAGTGACGTTTGTTTAGTTGATGTTAGTTGATGACGCCTTTAGAGGGCGGCGGTGAGTGACGCTTGTTTATTTGATGTTAGTTGATGACGCCTTTAGAGGGCTGCGGTGAGTGACGCTTGTTTATTTGATGTTAGTTGATGACGCCTTTAGAGGGCGGCGGTGAGTGACGTTTGTTTATTTGATGTTAGTTGATGACGCCTTTAGAGGGCGGCGGTGAGTGACGCTTGTTTATTTGATGTTAGTTTATGACGCCTTTAGAGGGCGGCGGTGAGTGACGTTTGTTTATTTGATGTTAGTTGATGACGCCTTTAGAGGGCGGCGGTGAGTGGCGTTTGTTTATTTGATGTTAGTTGATGACGCCTTTAGAGGGCGGCGGTGAGTGACGCTTGTTTATTTGATGTTAGTTGATGACGCCTTTAGAGGGCGGCGGTGAGTGACGTTTGTTTATTTGATGTTAGTTGATGACGCCTTTAGAGGGCGGCGGTGAGTGACGCTTGTTTATTTGATGTTAGTTGATGACGTCTTTAGAGGGCGGCGGTGAGTGACGCTTGTTTATTTGATGTTAGTTGATGACGCCTTTAGAGGGCGGCGGTGAGTGACGTTTGTTTATTTGATGTTAGTTGATGACGCCTTTAGAGGGCGGCGGTGAGTGACGCTTGTTTATTTGATGTTAGTTTATGACGCCTTTAGAGGGCGGCGGTGAGTGACGTTTGTTTATTTGATGTTAGTTGATGACGCCTTTAGAGGGCGGCGGTGAGTGACGCTTGTTTATTTGATGTTAGTTGATGACGCCTTTAGAGGGCGGCGGTGAGCGACGCTTGTTTATTTGATGTTAGTTGATGACGTCTTTAGAGGGCGGCGGTGAGCGACGTTTGTTTATTTGATGTTAGTTGATGACGCCTTTAGAGGGCGGCGGTGAGCGACGTTTGTTTATTTGATGTTAGTTGATGACGTCTTTAGAGGGCGGCGGTGAGTGACGTTTGTTTATTTGATGTTAGTTGATGACGTCTTTAGAGGGCGGCGGTGAGTGGCGTTTGTTTATTTGATGTTAGTTGATGACGCCTTTAGAGGGCGGCGGTGAGTGACGCTTGTTTATTTGATGTTAGTTGATGACGCCTTTAGAGGGCGGCGGTGAGTGACGCTTGTTTATTTGATGTTAGTTGATGACGCCTTTAGAGGGCGGCGGTGAGTGTCGTTTGTTTATTTGATGTTAGTTGATGACGCCTTTAGAGGGCGGCGGTGAGTGACGCTTGTTTATTTGATGTTAGTTGATGACGCCTTTAGAGGGCGGCGGTGAGTGACGCTTGTTTATTTGATGTTAGTTGATGACGCCTTTAGAGGGCGGCGGTGAGTGACGCTTGTTTATTTGATGTTAGTTGATGACGCCTTTAGAGGGCGGCGGTGAGTGACGCTTGTTTATTTGATGTTAGTTGATGACGCCTTTAGAGGGCGGCGGTGAGTGACGTTTGTTTATTTGATGTTAGTTGATGACGCCTTTAGAGGGCGGCGGTGAGTGACGCTTGTTTATTTGATGTTAGTTGATGACGCCTTTAGAGGGCGGCGGTGAGTGACGTTTGTTTATTTGATGTTAGTTGATGACGCCTTTAGAGGGCGGCGGTGAGCGACGTTTGTTTATTTGATGTTAGTTGATGACGCCTTTAGAGGGCGGCGGTGAGCGACGTTTGTTTATTTGATGTTAGTTGATGACGCCTTTAGAGGGCGGCGGTGAGCGACGTTTGTTTATTTGATGTTAGTTGATGACGTCTTTAGAGGGCGGCGGTGAGTGACGTTTGTTTATTTGATGTTAGTTGATGACGCCTTTAGAGGGCGGCGGTGAGTGACGTTTGTTTATTTGATGTTAGTTGATGACGTCTTTAGAGGGCGGCGGTGAGTGACGTTTGTTTATTTGATGTTAGTTGATGACGCCTTTAGAGGGCGGCGGTGAGCGACGTTTGTTTATTTGATGTTAGTTGATGACGCCTTTAGAGGGCGGCGGTGAGTGACGCTTGTTTATTTGATGTTAGTTGATGACGCCTTTAGAGGGCGGCGGTGAGTGACGTTTGTTTATTTGATGTTAGTTGATGACGTCTTTAGAGGGCGGCGGTGAGCGACGTTTGTTTATTTGATGTTAGTTGATGACGCCTTTAGAGGGCGGCGGTGAGCGACGTTTGTTTATTTGATGTTAGTTGATGACGCCTTTAGAGGGCGGCGGTGAGCGACGTTTGTTTATTTGATGTTAGTTGATGACGTCTTTAGAGGGCGGCGGTGAGTGACGCTTGTTTATTTGATGTTAGTTGATGACGCCTTTAGAGGGCGGCGGTGAGTGACGTTTGTTTATTTGATGTTAGTTGATGACGCCTTTAGAGGGCGGCGGTGAGTGACGCTTGTTTATTTGATGTTAGTTGATGACGCCTTTAGAGGGCGGCGGTGAGTGACGTTTGTTTATTTGATGTTAGTTGATGACGTCTTTAGAGGGCGGCGGTGAGTGGCGTTTGTTTATTTGATGTTAGTTGATGACGCCTTTAGAGGGCGGCGGTGAGTGACGCTTGTTTATTTGATGTTAGTTGATGACGCCTTTAGAGGGCGGCGGTGAGTGACGCTTGTTTATTTGATGTTAGTTGATGACGCCTTTAGAGGGCGGCGGTGAGTGACGTTTGTTTATTTGATGTTAGTTGATGACGCCTTTAGAGGGCGGCGGTGAGTGACGCTTGTTTATTTGATGTTAGTTGATGACGCCTTTAGAGGGCGGCGGTGAGTAACGCTTGTTTATTTGATGTTAGTTGATGACGCCTTTAGAGGGCGGCGGTGAGTGACGCTTGTTTATTTGATGTTAGTTGATGACGCCTTTAGAGGGCGGCGGTGAGTGACGTTTGTTTATTTGATGTTAGTTGATGACGCCTTTAGAGGGCGGCGGTGAGTGACGCTTGTTTATTTGATGTTAGTTGATGACGCCTTTAGAGGGCGGCGGTGAGTGACGCTTGTTTATTTGATGTTAGTTGATGACGCCTTTAGAGGGCGGCGGTGAGTGACGCTTGTTTATTTGATGTTAGTTGATGACGCCTTTAGAGGGCAGCGGTGAGCGACGTTTGTTTATTTGATGTTAGTTGATGACGCCTTTAGAGGGCGGCGGTGAGTGACGTTTGTTTATTTGATGTTAGTTGATGACGCCTTTAGAGGGCAGCGGAGAGCGACGAAAGCAATAAACTGAAAGGTAAAATGAAAATTCTCTTAAAGTAAAGGAAATGATATTTACCTCAAGCAAATCCAGTTCATCATTTTTTATTGTTGCCTCTGTTGTGGCTCTGATGTGACTCAGTGCAGGAAAATGCTGGTTCACTTATTGTGGTCACTTACCGGTCACATGGTTTGGTCGTGTGTATTGTCTGTCTCAGCTCCAGCTGTCATGAGTTCCTCAGTGGTGCCTGGAAAGTGCTGATACTGTCTTTGGCCCTGACTGTAGCTGAACCGTCTGGCTGGGGGAAAACATTAAAGTGACACCAGCCTAATTTAATGAGGTGAAATGAAAGGCAGGTGTGCAGCCGAAATATTCCGTTCCTAGAGAGGAGGGCTGATGCCAGGTTGGTGGTGCAGGGAATGGCCTGGGATGTCAGGAGGTTCTCCAGCTCAGAACTAATACTACTGAGTGTAAAAATACAGCACATTCAATATTTTTTAGCTATTTTATCAGAAACACCTACCATACAGGTGCACTTTGTAGGCCTACAATTGTAAACTGTAGCATCCCTTTCTGCACAGTTTGTCTTACCCCATATAGTCATATGCAGAAGTTTAAACAGAGTCAATTTATGTCGATTTTCTTAGTGAAAATAAGTCAACACAGTGGTTCCCAAACCAGTCCACAGGCCCTGGACCCCATACTTTTGTTCCAACCTAACTGCAACACGCAGGGCTGAAGGAAAAATGTGTCCTGGGGGGCCCTGAGGACCACTGAGTTGACACATCCTCTGCACTCGCAGAAATAAAGGTCCTAAACTGTCTCTGGTCAGTGCCCCTCTTGTCACTGGGGTGGGACCCTTAAGGGTTCATCTCAGTAGCTTTAGTCAGGGAACATCACTGAACCGTAATCCACTGAAATGATGTGTTCTAAGCTGTACTGACTCCACACACCCCGCCTCGCCTCCAGGCCTTTACTCTACTGCTCTGTTTTAAAACATTCGGTTATGAAAAGGAACAAATACCAACTTTTCACCTGGAGAAACTGATTTAAGCTCCACGATCAGACCTTAAACCCACTGCTGTAGCTTTGAGGGAACATTTACACTGTTTGCATGTTGATTAACAGAAAACGTACCTGCGCAGAACCTTTATTGCGGCAGGGGTCACTAACCCTGGTCGTGGACGCTTTCTTGCAGGTTCTAGTTCCATCCACAGTGCACCATACCTGCTCCAGCCAGTTCACCAGTTTTCCCTAGTAGGTTAAATCAAGCAAATAAACACTGATTGTGCATATGGGTAGCGCTGTTGCCTCACAGCAAGGAGGGCCTGGGTTCGATTCCCAAGCCGGGTGACCGGGGTCCTCTCTGTGTGGAGTTTGCATGTTCTCCCCGTGTCTGCGTGGGTTTCCTCCGGGTTCTCCGGTTTCCTCCCACAGTCCAAAGACATGCAGTCAGGCCAATTGGACATGCTAAATTTCCCGAGTGTGTGAGTGACTGTCTGTGTCTGTCTGTCTGCCCTGCGATGGACTGGCGACCTGTCCAGGGTGTATCCTGCCTTTCGCCCCAAGGCTGCTGGGATAGAGCTCCAGCACCCCCTGCGACCCTGACGGAGAAGTGGCTTAGACAATGGATGGATGGATGGATGGTGTTCAGAAATGTGTACTCAGTAGAGGATGTGTTCACTTTCACTGTGCCCTATTCACTATATAGTGCACTATTTTGGGGTTCCACAGTTTTATAGTGGTGTCCGAAAACAACGTAGTAGATCCAGTTCACTCAAACAATCCTATGATGCACCACAGTAAGTAGTGCACAACTGATGTACCTTGGTGGACAGGTTTTACCCGTAACACACTGCATTTTTTGGTTTGAAGCTTCTCTGAGTAGGATTTCTGAGCCCAATGTCCCCATTATCCTCTCTTCAGACCTGTTACTGATGTAAGAGAGCTCCTCTGCTGTGGGCAGTCAGACTCAGCGGTTATAGTGGACTGGTGGAATGACGTTTATAGTGTTTATGCAACATAATCTGCTGTCATACAGTAATGAGCAGACCTGCATGACATGGTGTCTGAAGTCTTTTAGTACCGTCACCAATTCTGTTCCCAGGAATAGCGTTCTACTTGGAGACCCAAGAATTCTTTTTTCATTTTTTTGATTTTTACCCAATTTAGTCGTCTTCAGTTCCACCTGCTTGTTAGGACTCCCCCAATCACACAGTGCTATCAATGCTAGGAGGGTGAAGGCAGCACAGGCTTCCTCGAGACCTGTGAAACCAGCCACCACTTCTTTTCGAACTGCTGCTCTCGCAATGTCATTGGACAGCCGAATGCGCTCGGAGGAAAGCGCCAACCACCAGATCTGTTACATCAGCTAACAGACGCCTGCGCTGAGTTGAGTGATGGGGGGAGAAGGGGGCGCCATCCTACCTGCCCAGAGAGAGCAAGGCCAGTGCTCTCTTGGACTCCCGGCCACGAACGGCTATAGCATCACCAGGGATTGAACTCGCAATCTCCTGATGATAGGGCCCCCTTTGCGATTCTGATTTTCAAGTGTAGGGCATTATGTAGGGGACCGTTTTCTGGTGGACCACTGGTGGGACCACTGGTGGACCCTTTCCACTAAGGGATGGGGTAATAGGGGTAGAGTTGTGCTGTAGTCTGTTGTTATGAGCCTACAAAGTGCACCTATATGGTGAGTGTTCCTAATAAAATGGAATGAGTTTATTGTGTTCAGACATTGTACCCCCTCTGTACCTGCATCAGCCTGAAGGTCGTGGTTCAGATGCATACATTTTAGAATGTTAGAATTGATTTTAATGGATTGATGGTAATATTCAAGGCATGCACTTTTTTACCAAATTAAAAATGTTAGGTTTTAAAATGGTAAAAATCTTCTAAACAGCTTGGTTTATTGTTTTCTCTGTATACCAAGACTCAAAAGGGGAACCCATCTTCCTCTGGTCGCCACAATAACAGTCGAGAATGAGATTTGATCATTGGGATAAAATAGTAATAATTCTAAATGGAAAATTCTGAAAAGAATTCTAAATTGAACCGAAATGTTCTTAGAATCATGATGAAATCAGAGATTCTCATGTCCTAAAGAAAGGTAATTGAATCCAATTGTCAGGGTCAGGATTTAGACCTCTAGAAGTGATGCTGATTCAGCAGTGATTTGAACCTAACCGTACTTGATGTGCCCATTTATGTGCTTCACTATCTTTTAATGTCAGTCTACGTCCTTCAGATGAATGATGGCTTTACCAGCCTTAGTACTCGCTGCATCTTTTCAAGCTGCCATTCACATGTCCTGAAAGAGCTGAATGTGCTTGCAGGATGGGGCTGACTGACCAGTTCTGTAAATGTGAGCTTTCAAATGTCCATGATTAGCTAACATCTGTGTGACTGGACAAGGAGAGGGGAAGTAAACAATTCTTCAAGCCCTAGAGCAGCAGAGCTTATTGTGCTCTCTTGGCCACTTGACCACAGATCACTGAGCGTGGTTACGATAGAACTCGGGTTCCTAGTGACATGATGCAGCTTAGCTTATCTTGGCTGACAGTGGTGGACAAAGTACACAAACTGTGTCCTTGAGTTAAAGCAGAGACACCCAAGGTAAAATATCACTCCAGTAAAAGTAGAAGTTCCTCCATTTAGACCTCCACTTGAGTAAAAGTACTAAAGTATTTACCTTCAAATGTACTTAAGTATAAAGTAAAAGTACTAAAAGAGTAATTCTGGCTCTGATGTCCTGTTATCATTTTTATAACCAGACTGGCTTCATGAACTCATTTCAGGTGAAAGTCCTCCAGCGTCTCTCTTGGTAAACCAGTCTTTTAATAGAACGTCATTAATTAGTGACGCTGACGTCTATTAAAATTATCAGAAGCACAAAACACTGAAGGTAAACAGTTTCCATCAGGGAGAACCGAGTGGCTCTGAAATCACTTTTTACACACAAGCAAAGTTTCAGTTTCAGATTTATTTACAACTTAGTTCCAAGTTTAAGTTGAATAAAAACTGGCTTTAAACTCAGGATCACAGATGAGCTCCTTTACTATGTTGATCTGTAAGCGTCTGTTCATAAACATAAACCAGCCCAAACTCATTTACTATAAAATGAAATGGTGTTTGTAGAAATTCAGAAAAAAGCCGCGTCAGTCTCGACTGCATATGTGGACATATTTCTATATTGAGCTCTATTTACACAAAGTTAGGTTAGTTCATCATTTATGTTGAACAGACTCTCCCAAAGTTTTACGCTGCTGCGCTGACGTTGAACCGCGTGCTGCACTGGGTCGGTATGACCAACAGGTCAAAACCAGCTCTAAACAAAGTGACCGCTGGGCCCTGATTGGTGCTCTGGCTTTGCGCTTCTTTCGTTTTGACATGTTACGTTTTTATACACACAGAAACCAAAAGGAACGACAGATTTCTCAAAATGTAGGAGGAAAAAGTCGGATATTAGACTTTGAAATGTAGTGGAGTGAAAGGAGAAAGTCGCCCAGAACGGAGAAACTTCAGTACAGATACACCAAAAATACTTAAGTACAGAAACCAATTACATTTACTTAGTTACTGTTAACCTCTGTTGGCTGATATTAAGATCACCCTCTTTTCTAGCTTTTGAAAGGAAACATCACTTTTACGTAGTTTCCTCTCTCACCACAAATGTAGTTGCTCAGCTAAGACAGAGCTGTTTGGTGTCTGAACTTTGCTTCTTTATTTTTGCACTGCAACTGTGAGGCTAATGTGGCCAACAAGCCCGGAAGCTTAGTTGATGCTCACTGCAGGCCTAAGTCATCACACGCTGACCTCAAACCGTGTGGAGTTGTTCAGTGCCTCTAATAGACTTGATTCTGCTGTTTCTGACATTGTATGTGTGCTACTGTTATGGGCTGAAGTGTGATAGCATAGCTAAAAGCAGTAGCAGCAGCAATGGAAGCTGCTGTCGTGCCAGAAGGACTGACTCGATGTTTAGGTCTCAGATGCAAAATCGACTTTATGCTGATAAGGATGTGATGACATTCATTGATAATTCACTCATCTTTCTCCAAGTTTTGACTGCATTCTTTTTGAATTCTCATTCACAATCAACAGTAACATCCAGAGAGATCTGAAGCACAGCTCATGCTACAAAATGCTTTGCACATTGTGTGCAGTTGTCCAAAGTTCCCAAATGTAGCTTTAAGTGGTTTTAATCAATTGAGGCCTTGGAGCTCATTTGAGGCTTTGGAGCTGATTTGAGGCTTTGGAGCTGATTTGAGGCCTTGGAGCTGATTTGAGGCTTTGGAGCTGATTTGAGGCCTTGGAGGTCATTTGAGGCCTTGGAGCTGATTTGAGGCCTTGGAGCTGATTTGAGGCCTTGGAGCTGATTTGATGCTTTGGATGTGATTTGAGGCTTTGGAGCTGATTTGAGGCTTTGGAGCTGATTTGAGGCTTTGGAGCTGATTTGAGGCCTTGGAGCTGATTTGAGGCCTTGGAGCTGATTTGAGGCCTTGGAGGTCATTTGAGGCCTTGGAGCTGATTTGAGGCTTTGGAGCTGATTTGAGGCCTTGGAGCTGATTTGAGGCTTTGGAGCTGATTTGAGGCCTTGGAGCTGATTTGAGGCCTTGGAGCTGATTTGAGGCCTTGGAGGTCATTTGAGGCCTTGGAGCTGATTTAAGGCCTTGGAGCTGATTTGATGCTTTGGATGTGATTTGAGGCCTTGGAGCTGATTTAAGGCCTTGGAGCTCATTTGAGGCTTTTGAACGCAGTAATAAGCAGTTTTGTGTCTTAGACTTCTAGACTGAATGAATTTCATGTGTAAAACTTTGCATGGAGCTCAACTAGAGGTGGCAATATGATGATATTTTGTTCTCCTGTTAAACAATATGGTTTTCTGAGCATGTTATGGATACCGTCTGTACTTACAGAGCATGTTTCCTTTCAAAGAGAACATAAATAGTCTGTTTTAACTGGATTTATTGCAGCCTAGTAGGTGAAACATTGAATAAAAACTCAAAGAAAAAGATATTATGGCTGTTATTAAGATGTGATGCTACAAGTGCATTGTATATATTTGTCACAGTATCGTAATATGTATTGTGTATATCTTGGCAGTGACATGATGTGGTATTTTTACCTCATTGACAACCATTAAGTTCAGCTTTGATGTGAGCATTTGCATCATCAACTGGTAGCAGCTGCTTTCGCAATAGAAGTCTGTGCTGGACTGTTTTTATTTATTTATTGATTGATTTATTTGCTCCAGCTAAAAAAACTGCACCATTTGTCCCGCTCCCGCCCGCAGACAGCTGGTTTCCATCTGCATCAGTCATGATTGAATGTGGCTGCCATATGTCTGACTTGCCTGTAGTCAGCTTTATTCTTGTGAGTTCACTTTATTAAGAGCCCTTTCCACAGCTGTGGCCGTCTAACTGTCTGAAAGCCTGCTGATTCTGTAGCCTAAAGGAAATTCATTTTCATGATTGTTCACGATTCGTTCCATTTAGAATTAGTTCAGGAACTCTTATTTAGAGTGGGCTTATGACTATGACTCTTAATAACTTTGCTGTTTGATATTATTTTATATGTTTATTATTAGGAGATAATCATTTTATCTTGGCTGCTCATTACAATGGGCGTCAGTACTCCAATCAGCATGTTTACACGCACTTGAGTAATAAGATAATGGGGGAACTCTGGGTCTACATGAGTCAGACAGTAATCAGATTTCTGCTGTACAACCAGCCAATAAACTCACAGAAGAAGACGCGACTTAAACGTGATGCCAAACTCGAACTTTATTATTATTATATTTAATTTATTATTAAAACATCGCACCACTTTATCTGAAAATATGAACATACATCATCTAGAACAGAGGTCGTTATTAGGCACCTACAACTGATAAACTAATCGGCGTAGCTTTTCTAGCCTTTACGGCAGCTTTAGCAGCCCGGGAGACTCACAGACCAATCGCATGCATTGTAAATATCACACGCAACGATATTCAGCCAATCAGATCTGAGCATTACGATGAGCACTGATACTCGAGTGAGTGCTGCACACACAGGGGAGGGACGAGGCGAGAAACAGCAGTCAGAGAAGAAAGTGAGTCCGAGTGAAGTTGTTTCACATGGCGTGCTCTAAAAAGAGAAACTGACAGTAAATATTGTGGAAATATTACTAATTCATACTACATACTACATTTGATTTGGTATTCATTTGTTGACAATATAAGCTGTTTCTATAACTACTACTTCAGTAAATAGTATATGGCACTGAATCATGATGTAAGATAAACATTATGATGTTCCGGACATTTGTTTGAGGAAGTTTTCTCTAGCTGGACCTTAATGGATTTGAATTAAATACCTCTGATCCAGAAGATGAAGAATATTTAAATCCTTCATTTTGTCAAGCATGCATTTGGTTTCAGCGTCGCTCCACAAGTGTTTTGCTGCGTCTCGCTTATTTCCGGTACCGCCGTCTGTTTGTGCCCATGCTCAGACTGAGAAATGCTCATGCTCAGTCCACAGCGCTGAGAAATCGGATTACTGAGCTGAAATTCAGCCTCTTTAGGAGACTTCTAGCCCTGATCTAAGAAATATGACCTTTTGGATAATCAGATAAGTGCAGATATCCGACTATGATCAGATTATTGAGTACGTGTTAATGATCTCATTGCGTTAATAGTCTTGGATTGTAGTTTTTAAATGTGGTCTCCTCCAACCTACCAGATGTAGGAAAAAATTGACACTGAAGCACATTTTCCAAAGTCTAGTGGAAGATTTTATAGAAAAGTCAAATGTTACCCAAACACCAGCCTTAAATAACGAGCATGTTGGGAGGATCTACAAGCATCTAGCAACTTACTCCCAGGTTGGTACTTACGGTCTTTCCTTTCGTGTTTTTACTGTATACTGTACAGTTTTTAGGGATGCTGAGTTAGCCAGCTTGATAATCGCATCAAACTTCTGAGCTTTTGTAGGCATTTCCGCTGATTGGTTAATAGAGTTGTTTATACGTTTTACTTGTAATGATCTCTGCTGAAGGCTCTGTTCTTCTTCCTCCATATCATTCCTTCCTCAGTGTGTCTTCAGCTCAGCAGAGGAAATAAAACTGACAGCTGTTTTTCGAAAGTTTTCTGTTTGATTGACAGATTTGCCTGCTGCTTTTTCGGCTGACAGACTACATTATCCTCTGAAAGCAGTCATTGTTACTGCATAATGTATGCTTTAATTAGTTAGATCTGTAAGACGGGCTGACTTTGATTAGATTTTTCTCTCACGTCATCTGACTTCCATTTGATTTGTCTTTTTTCCCCCTCAGCCTGCAGGATGGAGGATGGTCGTGAATGGCTGTTCTGTATAGCGTATAGAAATACCATTGATGTACATGAGCTGGTAGGAATGTGTAGTTGTCTCTAAAAGGATTAGAGACCAATAGAGGAAGCGTTTTCTCGAGGATGATTCTTGGAAATGTGGGTTTTTCATGTCATTTAATTGGATACTTCATCACTTCAGTGATTGTGTTTTATGGGTCGCCTGAAAGCTGTAATTACATGAAGGACAGGGCTATTGTTTCGCTTAGCAGCTAAATAGTGGAGGAGATGAGATTCTTTATGCTTCTTCCAGTACATTTATGAAAGAGATGGTTAAAATGTTTAGATTATAGAAATGCTGGCAGGAGTGATCTGCTATGAATTAAAAGTTTTAATGAGCTGTTTATATAATGAAGAAAGAATAAACTGTGTTTTCATACACAGCCCAACTTTGACGCCTAGTTGTTTAGAGTGATTTTAAATCAAATCAGCAGTAACTTTTCTCGTTTTATGTGGTTGGTCCACTTCAGTCAACTATAGATCATATACAGCTGTTCATACTGTTAATAAAGTACACTATATTGCCAAAAGTATTTGCTTGTCTGCCTTCACATGCATATGGGTTTAATGTGATGTCGCCTCACCCTTTGCAGCTATAACAGCTTCAACTGATCTGGGAAGGCTTTCCACAAGGGTTAGGAGTGTGTTTATGGGAATTTTTGACCGTTCTTCCAGAAGCATATCTGTGAGGTCAGACACTGATGTTGGACGAGAAGGCCTGGCTCACAGTCTCCGCTCTAATTCATCCCAAAGGTGTTCTATGGGGTTGAGGTCAGGACTCTGTGCAGGCCAGTCAAGTTCTTCCACACTAAACTCACTCATCCGTGTCTTTATGGACCTGCTTTGTGCACTGGTGTGCAGTCATGTTAGAACAGGAAGGGGCCGTACCCAAACTGTTCCCACAAAGTGGGGGGCATGAAATTGTCCAAAATCTCTTGGTGCTGAAGCTTTAAGAGTTCCTATCACTGGAACTAAGGGGCCGAGCCCAACTCCTGAAAAACAACCCCACACCATAATCCCCCCTCCACCAAACTTTACACTCGGCACAATGCAGACAGACAAGTACCGTTTCATGGCAACCGCCAAACCCAGACTCATCCATCGTATTCCCAGATGGAGAAGCGTGATTGGTCACTCCAGAGAACACGTCTCCACTGCTCTAGAGTCCAGCGGCAGCGCTTTACACCACTGCATTCCACGCTTTGCATTGCACTTGTTGATGTAAGGCTTGGATGCGGCTGCTCAGCCATGGAAACCCATTCCATGAAGCTCTCTACGCCGTTCTTGAGCTGATCTGAAGGCCACATGAAGTTTGGAGGTCTGTAGTGATTGACTCTGCAGAAAGTTGCCCAAGGACTCTTATTGGTATAGTGTAGGGTGGTTACCCAGGTGGGGATTGAACCCCAGTCTACAGCATGGAAGGCAGAGGTGTTACCCACTACACTAACCAACCATCATCTATGGTACTTAATATCATTACAAGACTCAGAGAATCTGGAGCAATCTCTGTATGTAAGGGTCAAGGCCAAAAACCGGTACTTGAAGTAAGGATGAAGAGGAGCTCACCACTTCAAATTATTATTATTATTATTATTCGAATTATTGTTGTAAATACTTTTTGAAATGGGGCTGTAAATTAAGTATCCACAAAGCATCTAAAGTGGACTATCTTTGCACTGTATGTATAAATATATGAGCTGTATGTAATTTAGGAATGTGCACAAGCACTCAAGGACCGTTGTAGAGGCCAGAATTTGAAAACTGAATTCACTATTATGTGTAAAATATCTCTGTGATGTTATTATTTTTTGTTTTGTATTTATAATGTTTATATTGCTAATTCATCATTCTCATGTGCAGTATAATCAATACTCTGTGTGTAATATGGGTAAAAAAATTTTGTGAATAGAGTTTGTGACGGATAGAGTTTATATTTTTTATCTTGATAGGTGGCAATAAGATAATGTTATCATGATTAATGTTGTCATTTTGGTGAACAGTTTGGTTTTCTGACTACGTTGTGGATATTGTCAGTACTTAAAGAGCATGTTCCATCACATAGAACAGAATTAGTCTGTTTAACTGGATTTATAGCAGCCCAGTATGTAAAACATTGAATAAGACTTATTGAAAAAGTGCACACAGCTGTTTTGGATTGGAGGTCTGTATTGTGGTTGTGGTTGTTTTTTTGTGTGTGTGTGTTGTTCTAGCCGAAAATCTGCGCCATTTGTCCCGCCCCCACCCGCAGACCTGTACAGCTGGTTTCCATCTGCAGTAGTCATGTTTGAAAATGACTGCTGTAGGTCCGATTTGCCTTTAGTCAGCTTTGCTTTGTTGCGCATTCACTTTATTAAGAGCACTTTCCTCAGCTGTGGCCATCTGACTGTCTCAAGGCCCCGCTTTTGTTTTTGTATCAAATCAAATCAAATTTATTTGTATAGCGCTTTTTACAATGGATGTTGTCACAAAGCAGCTTTACAGAATTTCGGAAAAGACAAAGTTTCAACAGGACTGTAAGAATGTACAGAAACCCCCCTGGTGGGCAAGCCAGGGGCAACAGTGGCAAGGAAAAACTCCCTCAGAACTGAGGAAGAAACCTTGGGAGGAACCAGGCTCACCAGGGGGGACCCATCCTCCTCTGGTCAGACTACCTACAGAGTTATTATACTACTAATATTAATAGCAGTAATATTGGTATTAGGAATAGCTAGGAGTCCATGACAATATCAGTGTAGGGTGGGCAGCTAGTCTAAGGCAGGTGGTGGCAGCTGGGCGTGGGCAGCTGGTCTGAAGTGGGTAGCAGGAGGGCTCAGCAGTCAGTCGTCCTTCAGTGTCCAGCCAGACATATGGGTGATTGTATACTCAGAAAGAAAGCAGGGAGAGGGAATTAGTTTTATTCTGTCTGTTTGTACATAAACAGGGAATGTAAACATTACAGAGTGTGGCTAACGACTCCGGCAGATCTGACTATGACAGCTTAACTAACAGGAGAGAACCAGAAGGACACACAGACACGGCAACACTCTGAGTCGGCATCCCTCCACTCCACCGTCCACAAACCTGAGTGACCGCGTGCGAGCAGCCGGACGACAGCACCAGCGTCTCAGTTTACTATAATTCCCTGTGTCCATGGACCCCTGGATCTGCTGCCTTTATCTAAGGGGGAACATTAGCTACCAAAAGCTAAACTGAACAAGTGAGTTTTCAGCCTAGTCTTAAAGATTGAGACTGTGTCTGAGTCCCGAACAGTTTCTGGAAGATCATTCCAGAGTTTGGGGGCTTTATAAGAAAAAGCTCTTCCCCCAGCTGAAGCCCTAGGAATTCTGGGGACTATTAATAAGCCAGCACTCTGTGATCTGAGTGGTCGTGATGGCTCATAATGAGAAACAAGGTCTTGTAAGTACTCGGGAGCGAGACCATGTAGGGCTTTATAAGTCAATAAAAGGATTTTATAATCAATACGGCCTACAGGAAATGAATTTTCATGATTATTCACGTTGGAAAAACCTGACAATGACAATTTCTGTCTGTTATGCCGCAGGTGAAGGATCGAGGTCCAGAAGCGACGCGGCGGTTCTTTAACTGGTTCTATTGGTGTATTAACCTGGGGGCCATCTTCTCTCTGGGGGGCATCGCGTACATCCAGCAAAACGTGAACTTTTCGGTGGGCTACATCATCCCTGCCGTGTGTCTGGGGGTCTCCCTGCTCGTCTTCCTGCTGGGACGCACCGTCTTCATTAACAAACCAGCGGATGGCAGCGCCTTCACGGATATGTTTAGGATTGTGGGCTCAGCATTCTGCAGAGGACCCAGTGAACCTCACTTGCTCAGGTAAGACTCTCAACATCTGACAGAAACATCTCACAGAAAACAAACAGGAATATACCCTTAGATAGAGGTGGGCAACCTGATTGAAAACGGGACCTTTGCTTGTACCATGGCCGTAAGTAACCGAAGGGCAATAACAGTGTTAACCACAATGTGCGTTAACGTTTAATAGCTCTCAAATGTGGATTTTCAAACAGTCAGTGATAGTACTAAAGATTTCTTGACTCTGTGGATAGCAGGGCTACAACGAATGGTTCCACATGGTTGGACACACCAAACACAGGTTATAAGGGATGCATTTGCGTTTCATAAAGTTACAACCTCATTGTTGCATTCAGAGTCAGTTT
>NC_051239.1:4788131-4808131 GCF_015220715.1 Pygocentrus nattereri
GCTCGTAGTTTTATCCTGCAGGTTTTCATCGGTTCTCTTTTATAAGAAAAGCATTCCGAATAGCCTTAAAAGCCTTTTTGAGTCATGTCCACTCACTTTGAATGACCGGTCTGGACCAGAGCACTACGTTCTGCCTGGTGCCTCAGAACCTGAATGAAAAATAAAGTGATAAAGTGGAGCTGTTTGTTTTTGTTGTGTAACACCAAAACATAATCATCAAAGTCAGGAGTTTCAGCTCAGCACTGAGGCAGCTTCAGCACTGAATGCTTGAAAAATCGGGGGAACGTGGAGTTATTATGCCTAGAACACTGACAGATGTTCAGCGATGCATTGAACATTTCTGCGTTTACTGTAAGCAGAGAGTTAAGAACTTTCCTCCTGTACGCTCTCCTAAAAAGATGGTTCTTCAAAGGTTCTTTAGTAAAGAAAGTGGTAAATAAAACATGTGCACTCTATGGCTAAAGGGTTCTTTGCATCATGAAAGGGTTCTTCAGACTGATGGAGAATGTAAATGTACTACAGATAGTTCTGTATAGAAAGAACCTTTTTGAAAAAGGTGCCACATATTATCCAAAAGGGTTCTTCTGTTGTTTCAAGCTTGACATTGTAACATTGCATATAGAACCTTCTTCAAAAAGTACATTATCCAGCACATTCTCCGTTAATCCAAAGAACCCTTTTATGTTGTAAAGCACACTTTAATCATGCAAATGCTTCTTTGAGTGTTCATGTTCTTTGTAGAACCCTTTAAGAACCATCTTTTCTAAGGGTGTAGCCTTTAAAAGTTGTAGCAAGGACTCACGTGGTATATATTAGAGCAGTAAGCCTTGAGAGGCTGTGTGTTACAGTGATTTTACCACAGTTAAGGGATGTTGTTAAGCATAATTTTAGTATGAAATGTGGCTCCTCAGTCTTCTGCATTTCCTATCCAAGCCATGCTGCGCCAGTTAGAGTCCTTGGGCAAGACTCCTAACACAGAGTTTGCCCAGACCTGCAACTTATTCAAAACATAAGTCGCTCTGGATAAGATTGTTTACCACCTGCCTTAAACGTACAAGCTTATGGTACTTTATGTACTTTGCCACCGTGACCTCAGCTATCGGTATTGGGAGCGACTGCTGGATCACGGAATCTATAAATACAGGATATTACATATAATACATACACACTGCAAACTTCATCAGGTACACATACCTTGTACCCAAACATTGTCCATTTTATCAGCTCCACTGATGAAATGGACAGTGTTATGGGCTGGACAGTGTTATAGGCTGTAGTAATCACAATAATTAGAATAATAATTATTATTTTTATTCTCTTTATTTAACCTTATGTTTTTGTCAGGAAATCCCACTGAGGGTTCTTCTCTAGGAACCTGGTCAATAAAGCAGCTCTGCACACAACAACAACAACAAAAATACACTTGGAAATAAATTGATAAATAAAGACAGGTTTATTTATGTTTAATATATATATATATAAATTCTGCCAGTAAGAATTGTCTATTTTAGGGTATTTGACTTGAGCCAGACTGCTTCACAGATGCCTGTCGGGCCCTATAAGATGATGCTGAAGAAAGCATTGACACAGTGTGGTGCTTTATGAGGGATGCCAGGCTAATTTCCTCTGACTGATTGACCGCATAGCACAATATAACGACAGCCAAAGAGTCCGCTGGGATGAGGAGAGGCTGCCTATAGCTTGTCACACCCATACAGAAATGAAATTCCTTTCCTTCTATTACACGTAAAGGTCAGCTCATATGAGGCGCCATCGTCTGACACGTTTTAGTTGGTTTTCTCACTCTGCGGCTGGCAAAGTGAATCGCCTCGATTGACCTCTGATTGCCTCAGGTTTGCTTAATTCAACTGCAGTTCAAACACACTTCCAGCGGAATTAAAGCAGCTGACCTGCACATACGGACTGTGAGTGCTCCAAGATATTTCTCCATATCATCCGTCATAATCGAGGGCTTCTTCATAATATTGCTGGTGTTTGCAGTTATATGCAAAGAGCCCTCAGTTCTCAGATTTATTGGCACCCTTGGTAAAGATCAGGTACGCACAATGTGGATAGAATACTAAATACTAGTATTGTGATGATATTACTACCTCATATTATTCTAGGCTTTGCAGTATATTCCTGTAAAAGCTCTAATCATTTAAAGATTAGCGTTATTTTACTCAAACTAAATGACTTTTGTAGGAATACACGAGTGCCTTGATTGATTAGAACACCTTCAGAAATTCATCTGGAGCTGTGATTGATCAGGATGATCCCAGCACATTAGCCACATTTAGACGCAGCCTAATAATCCATTCATAATCCGACAAATAGCTCAATAGGAATAGAATACGTTCTTGCAAACACCTCAATCGGAATAGTCTAGTCTGATTGAGGCCATTCGGAATACAATCGATATCTGATTGATCGAGGTGGGTAACCCTGTAAATCATCTATTAAATAGGAGAATAATATCCATGCAAATGCCTGTATCCGATTACATTCCCCTTCGGAAAGTTTAAGTGCGTTCTGCATGTGCGTCACGTCATAGTGAAAGTTTGCAACGTTCAACCTGGTCTGCAAAGGAAACGAAGTCTATGCTCTGGTCTTTGAAGGACGGCGGTGGGACTCCGTGTAAATCTGTAGTTGGATTGTATTCAGTCGGATTGGCAAAAAAACACAGGCATTGTAAGTGATGCTGTGATTGATTAGAGACTAATTTGCATATTGCGTCCTCCTGCAAAACCAACAATGTTAAGGTCAACACTGTTTAACATACAATATATTGTGTAGTGCTAAAACGACGGTTCTCACTGAAAGCTCAGGATTTTCACACTTGCAGTGTAAGAAGAAACACTAATTGGTAGTTTTGCTTGATGTTTATTAAGAGTGCTGACCCTGTATGTGTGTATGAATGAGACCTCCGCCAGTCTGACCTGTTGAATCCCCTCTGTTTTGTTTCGTGTACAGATGCAAACCACGTATTACCTGCAGAGTCTTCACCTGAGCATCCCCGGCACTGAGGCTAATGCTACAGCCATTCACCCGGTAAGAGTGATAAGTGATAGCTGGCCTGAGAGCAGATGGATACCTATGGAAAATGATGAATGAGCGACATCTGCATTATTTTTTTATCCGGCTCCTCTTCCACCAGCCTCTTAGCTTTTATCACTCTGTTGTGAATGTAAAGAGTTAAAGTAATAATTTGGAAAACAAAGCCTACACAAATTCCCCCTTTATCCCAGTATAGTCCAGGGTTTGGACACACAAACATTAAGAAGAGCCATATTGTCCTTTCAATAGAAATCAAACTACTTTGTGAGCCATCCTGGCTATAAATGTGTCTCAGTACAAGCTAATGTGCTAGTATAGGCTAAAAAAATATAATATAAATGAAAACATCAGAATCAGAATCAAGCTATATTGGCCAGGTGTGCTACACATACAAGGAATTTGGTTTTGGTTACAGGAGCTCACAGTGCAGACAGACATTCACATGTAGAGAATAAGATCAAATACATAGAAAAAAATATAAAATCAAATAAAACATGCATCCTACATTCACTCACTCAGGCTAGCTTTAGCTCTGTTATAGCTGCTTTTCTCACATCTCTGGCAGGAAACGTTTACTCAAACGTAGGACAGTTTCTTGTGAAATGTCTCTCAATGTTTGACTTTTTCGAGTTGCTTCTCGTTCACCAGCTTATTGTTCGAATTTTCCTGAATGGTGTCTGAGGCGGCAGAATGCAACTGCTGTACCACTTAAGATGGAACGGGAAAATTTCGAATGAGAAACTGACTTCAGCCTCGTGACTTTTGAAGTGTTTGTCAGTTCCTCATTGCAGATTAAACGTGATTCTAAACACAAATAAGTCCATTCATCTCCAAATTATCGATGTCTTAAATCTCTCTCTTTGCCTTTTCGTTAGCTACTAGTTCGGCGAGACTGTTGTCTGCGTTGCTATGGCGAGCAGCAGTCTGCGCTAATCTCCAGGGTTAAAGGGTGAATCAGCAGTTCTACATGAACTCCAGCGTTTAAGACCATTTACTGTTAAACTGTGTTGAAGGATCAGCAGAGCTTTATTTTACTGTAAAGGAGGATGATTTTATTATTACCTACAGATCTGATTCTGCTGAGGAGCCACAACAGGGCTGTAAAAGAGCCAAATGTAGCTCCAGCGACGCATGTTGCCGACCCCTGGTCTAGTCAAACACTAAAAACATGTTTGTGGGGAAAGGGGGGATTACTATCCAGCAAATAAAAGCAAAACGCATAAGTGATAGTTCGGCAAACAGATTTCCCCAGTTTCTCTTCAGCTTCAGCTTCTTTAGTTTCAGCACTGGCGCTACCATGTAATGGAAGCTTATGCCCCATCATGCTTTCTGATACTGTATGGCAAACTGTTAACTGTAAAAATGGACCAAAGTACATTAGATAAAAACAGTAGTAGGAGCCCTCCTGAAGCTTACATGTTGTTCATATGTTTATCCATATTTATAGATAACAGTGTGTCGTACAGATTCAAAATCCACATAATTATATCTATGGCAGATTAATGAACAGCTCCACCTACTTTGAGGCAAGTGTATGCTGGTTTAGGCATGCGGTTGGCCTGCTGCTAATTGGTCTAAGCTTCCACTATTTAGTAACATTAGCCTCATAGCTTCTTAGCTCCAGTGCAAAACTAAAGAAGCAAACTTCAAACACCAAACCTGATCAGCTACATTTGAGGGAAGGAGTGAAATTAGATCTTTGCTGGACTTTAACTTTAGGTCTGTTCCATTGAGGAAAGCTCTTTTTTTGCCTCCACAGTTCATTTAGAAGATTAGCTGTAAAACTTTGACCCTCTTACTAATCACAGATTAGAAACTCACACTGTGCACGTTGTTGGCTGGCTGTCTGCTCCCTGCTCCCTTGAGCATGTTCCTAAACATGTGTGCCCATGTGCGTGCCACTCAAATCACAAGGATGATGCATCCATGCCCCGCCCATAAAAGATTTCTTTCATAGCAACAGTTGCTACACTGATGAGCTTCACAGAACACTGGCAGAAATACCATTCAGTCTAATGAGAAACTGTAGAACAGACTCGGTTTATATCACAATACCTACATTTAGAGTCGGTTATTCATTCAGCCTAATGAGAAACTGTAGAACGGACTCGGTTTATATCACAATACCTACATTTAGAGCCGGTTATTCATTCAGTCTAATGAGAAACTGTAGAACAGACTCGGTTTATATCACAATACCTACATTTAGAGTCGGTTATTCATTCAGTCTAATGAGAAACTGTAGAACAGACTCGGTTTATAACACAATACCTACATTTAGAGCCGGTTCTTCATTCAGCCTAATGAGAAACTGTAGAACAGACTCGGTTTATATCACAATACCTACATTTAGAGTCGGGTATTCATTCAGCCTAATGAGAAACTGTAGAACAGACTCGGTTTATATCACAATACCTACATTTAGAGTCGGTTATTCATTCAGCCTAATGAGAAACTGTAGAACAGACTCGGTTTATATCACAATACCTACATTTAGAGCCGGTTATTCATTCAGCCTAATGAGAAACTGTAGAACAGACTCGGTTTATATCACAATACCTACATTTAGAGTCGGTTATTCATTCAGCCTAATGAGAAACTGTAGAACGGACTCGGTTTATATCACAATACCTACATTTAGAGTCGGTTATTCATTCAGCCTAATGAGAAACTGTAGAACGGACTCGGTTTATATCACAATACCTACATTTAGAGCCGGTTATTCATTCAGTCTAATGAGAAACTGTAGAACAGACTCGGTTTATATCTCAATACCTACATTTAGAGCCGGTTATTCATTCAGCCTAATGAGAAACTGTAGAACAGACTCGGTTTATATACAATACCTACATTTAGAGCCGGTTATTCATTCAGTCTAATGAGAAACTGTAGAACAGACTCGGTTTATATCACAATACCTACATTTAGAGTCGGTTATTCATTCAGTCTAATGAGAAACTGTAGAACGGACTCGGTTTATATCACAATACCTACATTTAGAGTCGGTTATTCATTCAGCCTAATGAGAAACTGTAGAACGGACTCGGTTTATATCACAATACCTACATTTAGAGGCGGTTATTCATTCAGTCTAATGAGAAACTGTAGAACAGACTCGGTTTATATCACAATACCTACATTTAGAGCTGGTTATTCATTCAGCCTAATGAGAAACTGTAGAACGGACTCGGTTTATATCACAATACCTACATTTAGAGTTGGTTATTCATTCAGCCTAATGAGAAACTGTAGAACGGACTCGGTTTATATCACAATACCTACATTTAGAGTCGGTTATTCATTCAGCCTAATGAGAAACTGTAGAACAGACTCGGTTTATATCACAATACCTACATTTAGAGTCGGTTATTCATTCAGTCTAATGAGAAACTGTAGAACGGACTCGGTTTATATCACAATACCTACATTTAGAGTCGGTTATTCATTCAGTCTAATGAGAAACTGTAGAACGGACTCGGTTTATATCACAATACCTACATTTAGAGTCGGTTATTCATTCAGCCTAATGAGAAACTGTAGAACGGACTCGGTTTATATCACAATACCTACATTTAGAGTCGGTTATTCATTCAGTCTAACGATAAACTGTAGAACAGACTCGGTTTATATCACAGTACCTACATTTAGAGTCGGTTATTCATTCAGTCTAATGAGAAACTGTAGAACGGACTCGGTTTATATCACAATACCTACATTTAGAGTCGGTTATTCATTCAGTCTAATGAGAAACTGTAGAACGGACTCGGTTTATATCACAATACCTACATTTAGAGTCGGTTATTCATTCAGTCTAATGAGAAACTGTAGAACGGACTCGGTTTATATCACAATACCTACATTTAGAGTCGGTTATTCATTCAGCCTAATGAGAAACTGTAGAACAGACTCGGTTTATATCACAATACCTACATTTAGAGTCGGTTATTCATTCAGCCTAATGAGAAACTGTAGAACAGACTCGGTTTATATCACAATACCTACATTTAGAGTCGGTTATTCATTCAGTCTAATGAGAAACTGTAGAACAGACTCGGTTTATATCACAATACCTACATTTAGAGTCGGTTATTCATTCAGTCTAATGAGAAACTGTAGAACGGACTCGGTTTATATCACAATACCTACATTTAGAGTCGGTTATTCATTCAGCCTAATGAGAAACTGTAGAACGGACTCGGTTTATATCACAATACCTACATTTAGAGTCGGTTATTCATTCAGTCTAATGAGAAACTGTAGAACGGACTCGGTTTATATCACAATACCTACATTTAGAGTCGGTTATTCATTCAGCCTAATGAGAAACTGTAGAACGGACTCGGTTTATATCACAATACCTACATTTAGAGTCGGTTATTCATTCAGTCTAATGAGAAACTGTAGAACGGACTCGGTTTATATCACAATACCTACATTTAGAGCCGCTTATACATTCAGCCTAATGAGAAACTGTAGAACAGACTCGGTTTATATCACAATACCTACATTTAGAGTCGGTTATTCATTCAGTCTAACGAGAAACTGTAGAACAGACTGTAGAACCATCGTTACAATGGATAATTTTGTAAATTACATTATAATAATAACATATAAGAAAAATATGGGATGTGCCTTGTTTAATATGAGCAGTATTGCTGCTGTTTGTGTTGGGCGTGTTATTCTAGGTGGACTGTTAGGGGCTCAGTCTGTGGAGTGATTGTAAATGTTTTCATAATCAGAGTCACAAGGTGAAGGACAGAAGAGGAAGTGTAGAATTTGAATCAGGAACCGAAAACCAGCGCAGCAGGAAACCGAAGCACAGAAGTAGGCCATGAGAAGGAGAGATTAAATTGTGTTTTTAATGTGTTTTTTTTTTTTTTTTTTTTTTTTTTTTTTAACGAGTTCAGAACTGAATGTTTAGATGTTTTACTCCTCCTGCAAATGTACAGTCGTCCTCACTGAACAGCTTTTAAATGCCAACATGCTAATGTAGGGGTGATGTGTATCCCTATTAGGGATGCATCAATAGTCTTTGGACAAGAATTAAAATGGAAATGGCATAAAAGTAGAACATGCATCTACAATGAAGTGTCAATCAAAAGACTTTACAAATAGTTTTAATGATGGTGAAAATAAGAAATAGTGCTAATGTTTAGTTTAGTTTTGTTTGCTCTACTGTGCCTGTCAGCATAGACAAGTTCAAAAAGGTAGACCACTTTGGCCTTACAGCTACTGACTTATTATTATTGAGTGCTGATTGGTTGGTATTACTGCTACTGACTTATTATTATTGAGAGCTGATTGGTTGGTATTACTGCTACTGACTTATTATTATTGAGAGCTGATTGGTTGGTATTACTGCTACTGACTTATTATTATTGAGAGCTGATTGGTTGGTATTACTGCTACTGACTTATTATTATTGAGTGCTGATTGGTTGGCATTACTGCTACTGACTTATTATTATTGAGAGCTGATTGGTTGGCATTACTGCTACTGACTTATTATTATTGAGCTGATTGGTTGGTATTACTGCTACTGACTTATTATTATTGAGTGCTGATTGGTTGGTATTACAGCTACTGACTTATTATTATTGAGTGCTGATTGGTTGGTATTACTGCTACTGACTTATTATTATTGAGTGCTGATTGGTTGGTATTACTGCTACTGACTTATTATTATTGAGAGCTGATTGGTTGGTATTACTGCTACTGACTTATTATTATTGAGAGCTGATTGGTTGGCATTACTGCTACTGACTTATTATTATTGAGAGCTGATTGGTTGGTATTACTGCTACTGACTTATTATTATTGAGTGCTGATTGGTTGGTATTACTGCTACTGACTTATTATTATTGAGTGCTGATTGGTTGGTATTACTGCTACTGACTTATTATTATTGAGTGCTGATTGCTTGGCATTACTGCTACTGACTTATTATTATTGAGTGCTGATTGGTTGGTATTACTGCTACTGACTTATTATTATTGAGAGCTGATTGGTTGGCATTACTGCTACTGACTTATTATTATTGAGTGCTGATTGGTTGGTATTACTGCTACTGACCTATTATTATTGAGTGCTGATTGGTTGGTATTACAGCTACTGACTTATTATTATTGAGTGCTGATTGGTTGGTATTACTGCTACTGACTTATTATTATTGAGAGCTGATTGGTTGGTATTACTGCTACTGACTTATTATTATTGAGTGCTGATTGGTTGGCATTGCTGCTACTGACTTATTATTATTGAGAGCTGATTGGTTGGTATTACTGCTACTGACTTATTATTATTATTGAGAGCTGATTGGTTGGTATTACAGCTACTGACTTATTATTTTTGAGTGCTGATTGGTTGGTATTACAGCTACTGACTTATTATTATTGAGTGCTGATTGGTTGGTATTACAGCTACTGACTTATTATTATTGAGTGCTGATTGGTTGGCATTACTGCTACTGACTTATTATTATTGAGAGCTGATTGGTTGGTATTACTGCTACTGACTTATTATTATTGAGGGCTGATTGGTTGGTATTACTGCTACTGACTTATTATTATTGAGAGCTGATTGGTTGGTATTACTGCTACTGACTTATTATTATTGAGAGCTGATTGGTTGGCATTACTGCTACTGACTTATTATTATTGAGTGCTGATTGGTTGGTATTACAGCTACTGACTTATTATTATTGAGTGCTGATTGGTTGGTATTACTGCTACTGACTTATTATTATTGAGTGCTGATTGGTTGGTATTACTGCTACTGACTTATTATTATTGAGAGCTGATTGGTTGGTATTACAGCTACTGACTTATTATTTTTGAGTGCTGATTGGTTGGCATTACAGCTACTGACTTATTATTATTGAGTGCTGATTGGTTGGTATTACTGCTACTGACTTATTATTATTGAGAGCTGATTGGTTGGCATTACTGCTACTGACTTATTATTATTGAGTGCTGATTGGTTGGCATTACTGCTACTGACTTATTATTATTGAGAGCTGATTGGTTGGCATTACTGCTACTGACTTATTATTATTGAGTGCTGATTGGTTGGCATTACTGCTACTGACTTATTATTATTGAGTGCTGATTGGTTGGCATTACTGCTACTGACTTATTATTATTGAGAGCTGATTGGTTGGCATTACTGCTACTGACTTATTATTATTGAGAGCTGATTGGTTGGCATTACTGCTACTGACTTATTATTATTGAGAGCTGATTGGTTGGCATTACTGCTACTGACTTATTATTATTGAGTGCTGATTGGTTGGCATTACTGCTACTGACTTATTATTATTGAGTGCTGATTGGTTGGCATTACTGCTACTGACTTATTATTATTGAGTGCTGATTGGTTGGCATTACTGCTACTGACTTATTATTATTGAGAGCTGATTGGTTGGCATTACTGCTACTGACTTATTATTATTGAGTGCTGATTGGTTGGCATTCCTGCTACTGACTTATTATTATTGAGTGCTGATTGGTTGGCATTACTGCTACTGACTTATTATTATTGAGTGCTGATTGGTTGGCATTACTGCTACTGACTTATTATTATTGAGTGCTGATTGGTTGGTATTACTGCTACTGACTTATTATTATTGAGAGCTGATTGGTTGGCATTACTGCTACTGACTTATTATTATTGAGAGCTGATTGGTTGGCATTACTGCTACTGACTTATTATTATTGAGTGCTGATTGGTTGGCATTACTGCTACTGACTTATTATTATTGAGTGCTGATTGGTTGGTATTACTGCTACTGACTTATTATTATTGAGTGCTGATTGGTTGGTATTACAGCTACTGACTTATTATTATTGAGTGCTGATTGGTTGGTATTACTGCTACTGACTTATTATTATTGAGTGCTGATTGGTTGGTATTACTGCTACTGACTTATTATTATTGAGAGCTGATTGGTTGGTATTACTGCTACTGACTTATTATTATTGAGGGCTGATTGGTTGGTATTACTGCTACTGACTTATTATTATTGAGGGCTGATTGGTTGGTATTACTGCTACTGACTTATTATTATTGAGTGCTGATTGGTTGGTATTACTGCTACTGACTTATTATTTTTGAGTGCTGATTGGTTGGTATTACTGCTACTGACTTATTATTATTGAGTGCTGATTGCTTGGCATTACTGCTACTGACTTATTATTATTGAGTGCTGATTGCTTGGCATTACTGCTACTGACTTATTATTATTGAGTGCTGATTGGTTGGTATTACTGCTACTGACTTATTATTATTGAGAGCTGATTGGTTGGTATTACTGCTACTGACTTATTATTATTGAGTGCTGATTGGTTGGTATTACTGCTACTGACTTATTATTATTGAGAGCTGATTGGTTGGTATTACTGCTACTGACTTATTATTTTTGAGTGCTGATTGGTTGGTATTACTGCTACTGACTTATTATTATTGAGTGCTGATTGGTTGGCATTACTGCTACTGACTTATTATTATTGAGTGCTGATTGCTTGGCATTACTGCTACTGACTTATTATTATTGAGTGCTGATTGGTTGGTATTACTGCTACTGACTTATTATTATTGAGAGCTGATTGGTTGGTATTACTGCTACTGACTTATTATTATTGAGTGCTGATTGGTTGGCATTACTGCTACTGACTTATTATTATTGAGAGCTGATTGGTTGGCATTACTGCTACTGACTTATTATTATTGAGTGCTGATTGGTTGGCATTACTGCTACTGACTTATTATTATTGAGTGCTGATTGGTTGGTATTACAGCTACTGACTTATTATTATTGAGAGCTGATTGCTTGGCATTACTGCTACTGACTTATTATTATTGAGTGCTGATTGCTTGGCATTACTGCTACTGACTTATTATTATTGAGTGCTGATTGGTTGGTATTACTGCTACTGACTTATTATTATTGAGTGCTGATTGCTTGGCATTACTGCTACTGACTTATTATTATTGAGTGCTGATTGGTTGGTATTACTGCTACTGACTTATTATTATTGAGAGCTGATTGGTTGGTATTACTGCTACTGACTTATTATTATTTAGAGCTGATTGGTTGGTATTACTGCTACTGACTTATTATTATTGAGAGCTGATTGGTTGGTATTACTGCTACTGACTTATTATTATTGAGTGCTGATTGGTTGGTATTACTGCTACTGACTTATTATTATTGAGTGCTGATTGGCTGGTATTACTGCTACTGACTTATTATTATTGAGAGCTGATTGGTTGGTATTATTGCTACTGACTTATTATTATTGAGTGCTGATTGGTTGGTATTACTGCTACTGACTTATTATTATTGAGTGCTGATTGGTTGGTATTACTGCTACTGACTTATTATTATTGAGTGCTGATTGGTTGGTATTACTGCTACTGACTTATTATTATTGAGAGCTGATTGGTTGGCATTACTGCTACTGATTTATTATTATTGAGTGCTGATTGGTTGGCATTACTGCTACTGACTTATTATTATTGAGTGCTGATTGGTTGGTATTACAGCTACTGACTTATTATTATTGAGTGCTGATTGGTTAGTATTACAGCTACTGACTTATTATTATTGAGTGCTGATTGGTTGGCATTACTGCTACTGACTTATTATTATTGAGAGCTGATTGGTTGGTATTACAGCTACTGACTTATTATTATTGAGTGCTGATTGGTTGGCATTACAGCTACTGACTTATTATTATTGAGTGCTGATTGGTTGGTATTACTGCTACTGACTTATTATTATTGAGTGCTGATTGGTTGGCATTACAGCTACTGACTTATTATTATTGAGTGCTGATTGGTTGGTATTACTGCTACTGACTTATTATTATTGAGTGCTGATTGGTTGGCATTACTGCTACTGACTTATTATTATTGAGAGCTGATTGGTTGGCATTACAGCTACTGACTTATTATTATTGAGTGCTGATTGGTTGGTATTACTGCTACTGACTTATTATCATTGAGTGCTGATTGGTTGGTATTACAGCTACTGACTATTATTGAGAGCTGATTGGTTGGCATTACAGCTACTGACTTATTATTATTGAGTGCTGATTGGTTGGCATTACTGCTACTGACATATTATTATTGAGTGCTGATTGGTTGGCATTACTGCTACTGACTTATTATTATTGAGAGCTGATTGGTTGGTATTACTGCTACTAACTTATTATTATTGAGTGCTGATTGGTTGGCATTGCTGCTACTGACTTATTATTATTGAGAGCTGATTGGTTGGTATTGCTGCTACTGACTTATTATTATTGAGAGCTGATTGGTTGGTATTACAGCTACTGACTTATTATTTTTGAGTGCTGATTGGTTGGTATTACAGCTACTGACTTATTATTATTGAGTGCTGATTGGTTGGTATTACTGCTACTGACTTATTATTATTGAGTGCTGATTGGTTGGTATTACAGCTACTGACTTATTATTATTGAGTGCTGATTGGTTGGTATTACTGCTACTGACTTATTATTATTGAGTGCTGATTGGTTGGCATTACTGCTACTGACTTATTATTATTGAGTGCTGATTGGTTGGTATTACTGCTACTGACTTATTATTATTGAGTGCTGATTGGTTGGTATTACTGCTACTGACTTATTATTATTATTGAGGGCTGATTGGTTGGCATTACTGCTACTGACTTATTATTATTGAGAGCTGATTGGTTGGTATTACTGCTACTGACTTATTATTATTGAGAGCTGATTGGTTGGTATTACAGCTACTGACTTATTATTATTGAGAGCTGATTGGTTGGTATTACTGCTACTGACTTATTATTATTGAGTGCTGATTGGTTGGTATTACAGCTACTGACTTATTATTATTGAGAGCTGATTGGTTGGTATTACTGCTACTGACTTATTATTATTGAGTGCTGATTGGTTGGTATTACTGCTACTGACTTATTATTATTGAGTGCTGATTGGTTGGTATTACAGCTACTGACTTATTATTATTGAGTGCTGATTGGTTGGTATTACTGCTACTGACTTATTATTATTGAGTGCTGATTGGTTGGTATTACTGCTACTGACTTATTATTATTGAGAGCTGATTGGTTGGTATTACTGCTACTGACTTATTATTATTGAGTGCTGATTGGTTGGTATTACTGCTACTGACTTATTATTATTGAGGGCTGATTGGTTGGTATTACTGCTACTGACTTATTATTATTGAGTGCTGATTGGTTGGCATTACAGCTACTGACTTATTATTTTTGAGTGCTGATTGGTTGGTATTACTGCTACTGACTTATTATTATTGAGTGCTGATTGGTTGGCATTACAGCTACTGACTTATTATTATTGAGTGCTGATTGGTTGGTATTACTGCTACTGACTTATTATTATTGAGTGCTGATTGGTTGGTATTACTGCTACTGACTTATTATTATTGAGTGCTGATTGGTTGGCATTACAGCTACTGACTTATTATTATTGAGTGCTGATTGGTTGGTATTACTGCTACTGACTTATTATTATTGAGAGCTGATTGGTTGGTATTACTGCTACTGACTTATTATTATTGAGTGCTGATTGGTTGGCATTACAGCTACTGACTTATTATTATTGAGTGCTGATTGGTTGGTATTACTGCTACTGACTTATTATTATTGAGTGCTGATTGATTGGTATTACTGCTACTGACTTATTATTATTGAGTGCTGATTGGTTGGTATTACTGCTACTGACTTATTATTATTGAGTGCTGATTGGTTGGTATTACTGCTACTGACTTATTATTATTGAGGGCTGATTGGTTGGCATTACTGCTACTGACTTATTATTATTGAGAGCTGATTGGTTGGTATTACTGCTACTGACTTATTATTATTGAGTGCTGATTGGTTGGTATTACTGCTACTGACTTATTATTATTGAGTCCTGATTGGTTGGCTTTTAGCGTTTAGTAAACCCAGAAGGCATTACTGAGTGGCAGTTCCCTCACTAGAACCTCTCCATGCTGATTCTTGCTGATCCCTGCTGTGTTCTGTCTGAAGCAGCTCCTTGTGTTTTTGGTTTACAGAAAGCTGCTCGTATCCACAGGCAGGAGGAGCTACTCTTACTTAATGCTCACGCAGGAATAGATAAGAATGCTAAAATGACCACTGCCTCGCTGATTTTGGACAGAACAGATAAGCGCACGGCCTTGTGGGAAATTTCCCTCTGATAAGTCAGTGGATGGTGCAGTGGGGATGGTGCTGCCGGCTGTTTTTGCTCTCTCTGAGCCGAGCTGTGGTGAGCCTTGGTGGGTGGGTTTCTGTATGAATGTAGGCAGAAGTTTCAGAAGTGTCCAGAGCTTTAAGGAGAAGTGAGAGCTCATTTCTGCCCCACCCATTTAGAGGCAGGCAGGAGCCACCGGCAGCTGTGCTGCCCACAGAGAGTACCTTTCAGTCTTAAAGGCTCTAGAACGTTCACACTGTTCAAGAATGCTTCCCCTCATGAACAGTGTTCCACAATGTTCACTTAGTTCTAGACATACTTCCTCAGGATCTACATTTATCAACTTCACACTGTTCTAGAATGTACTCCCCAATTAACACTGGTCTGAAATGATCTCCCCATTTACACTGTTCTAGAGTTTACTACCCAGTTAACACTGGTCTGAAATGATCTCCCCATTTACACTGTTCTAGAGTTTACTACCCAGTTAACACTGGTCTGAAATGATCTCCCAATTTACACTGTTCTAGAGTTTACTACCCAGTTAACACTGGTCTGAAATGATCTCCCCATTTACACTGTTCTAGAGTTTACTACCCAGTTAACACTGGTCTGAAATGATCTCCCAATTTACACTGTTCTAGAGTTTACTACCCAGTTAACACTGATCTGAAATGATCTCCCCATTTACACTGTTCTAGAGTTTACTACCCAGTTAACACTGGTCTGAAATGATCTCCCAATTTACACTGTTCTAGAGTTTACTACCCAGTTAACACTGGTCTGAAATGATCTCCCCATTTACACTGTTCTAGTGTTTACTACCCAATTAACACTGGTCTGAAATGATCTCCCAATTTACACTGTTCTAGAGTTTACTACCCAGTTAACACTGGTCTGAAATGTTCTCCCAATTTACACTGTTCTAGAGTTTACTACCCAGTTAACACTGGTCTGAAATGATCTCCCCATTTACACTGTTCTAGTGTTTACTACCCAGTTAACACTGGTCTGAAATGATCTCCCAATTTACACTGTTCTAGAGTTTACTACCCAGTTAACACTGGTCTGAAATGATCTCCCCATTTACACTGTTCTAGAGTTTACTACCCAGTTAACACTGGTCTGAAATGTTCTCCCAATTTACACTGTTCTAGAGTTTACTACCCAGTTAACACTGGTCTGAAATGTTCTCCCAATTTACACTGTTCTAGAGTTTACTACCCAGTTAACACTGGTCTGAAATGTTCTCCCAATTTACACTGTTCTAGAGTTTACTACCCAGTTAACACTGGTCTGAAATGTTCTCCCAATTTACACTGTTCTAGAGTTTACTACCCAGTTAACACTGGTCTGAAATGTTCTCCCCATTTACACTGTTCTAGAGTTTACTACCCAGTTAACACTGGTCTGAAATGATCTCCCAATTTACACTGTTCTAGAGTTTACTACCCAGTTAACACTGGTCTGAAATGTTCTCCCAATTTACACTGTTCTAGAGTTTACTACCCAGTTAACACTGGTCTGAAATGATCTCCCCATTTACACTGTTCTAGAGTTTACTACCCAGTTAACACTGGTCTGAAATGTTCTCCCCATTTACACTGTTCTAGTGTTTACTACCCAGTTAACACTGATCTGAAATGTTCTCCCCATTTACACTGTTCTAGTGTTTACTACCCAGTTAACACTGGTCTGAAATGATCTCCCAATTTACACTGTTCTAGAGTTTACTACCCAGTTAACACTGGTCTGAAATGTTCTCCCAATTTACACTGTTCTAGAGTTTACTACCCAGTTAACACTGGTCTGAAATGTTCTCCCAATTTACACTGTTCTAGAGTTTACTACCCAGTTAACACTGGTCTGAAATGTTCTCCCCATTTACACTGTTCTAGAGTTTACTACCCAGTTAACACTGGTCTGAAATGTTCTCCCAATTTACACTGTTCTAGAGTTTACTACCCAGTTAACACTGGTCTGAAATGATCTCCCCATTTACACTGTTCTAGTGTTTACTACCCAGTTAACACTGATCTGAAATGTTCTCCCCATTTACACTGTTCTAGTGTTTACTACCCAGTTAACACTGGTCTGAAATGATCTCCCAATTTACACTGTTCTAGAGTTTACTACCCAGTTAACACTGGTCTGAAATGTTCTCCCAATTTACACTGTTCTAGAGTTTACTACCCAGTTAACACTGGTCTGAAATGTTCTCCCAATTTACACTGTTCTAGAGTTTACTACCCAGTTAACACTGGTCTGAAATGATCTCCCAATTTACACTGTTCTAGAGTTTACTACCCAGTTAACACTGGTCTGAAATGTTCTCCCAATTTACACTGTTCTAGAGTTTACTACCCAGTTAACACTGGTCTGAAATGATCTCCCCATTTACACTGTTCTAGAGTTTACTACCCAGTTAACACTGGTCTGAAATGTTCTCCCCATTTACACTGTTCTAGTGTTTACTACCCAGTTAACACTGATCTGAAATGTTCTCCCCATTTACACTGTTCTAGTGTTTACTACCCAGTTAACACTGGTCTGAAATGTTCTCCCAATTTACACTGTTCTAGACTGTTCTACTACCCAGTTAACACTGGTCTGAAATGATCTCCCCATTTACACTGTTCTAGAATGTACACCCCAATTATCATCGGTCTGAAATGATTCTTCCTATTTACACTCTTCTAGAATTTACTCTCCAATTAACACGGGTCTGAAAAGGTTCTCCCTATTTACACTGTTCTAGAATATACTCCTCCGTTAACACTGGTCTGAAAAGGTTCTCCCTGTTTACACTGTTCTAGAATGTTAACAGAAGATTCTACATTTACACCCTTCACATTGTTCTACAATATTCTCCCTATCCACACTGTTCTAGAATATACTCCTAAATTTACACTCGTCCAAAATGTTCTCCTCATTCACACTTTCCTTCAGTGTTTTCCTCAATCACACTGTTCTAGAATGTTCTCCCCAATCACACTGTTCTACAATGTTCTCCCCAATCACACTGTTCTAGAATGTTCTTCTCCTTCACACCATTCTGTAATGTTCTCTGTGTTCACACTCTTCTAGAATGTTCTCCTTATTCACACTGTTTTAGATGTTCTCACCTGTTCCAAATGTTACCCCTGCACAGTTTTTCAGTGTTCTTCTTCATTTGCGCTGTTTTTTTATCGGTTTATCAGTTTATTAATTCTCATATTCAACATTCTTAAACAACAAGCCTATAAACCGAAGGAATCTCAGAGCTAACAAACGTGAAATGAGTCATTAATCTCAGATGTCTGACTGAAACTAATGACTGTTTCTTTAGTTAATGGCCTAATTTACCCCTATTCATTTCATTGCCATCCATTATTAATTGATTATTCCTTCTTTACTTCTTTCATTGCTACCGGCATTATTCAAAGTTCTGTTCATGTGACACGTGATTTCTTCATTAATGGTGCATCGAAACAATAGAAACCATAGTGTATAATAATCTGTCAGAAAATAGAATGACTAGAATGTATAGAGCCCGTTTCTGCCACAGGGGGCTAGGCCCCCAAGGGCCTCCCTGCAATCTCCCGCTGCCTATACGGCACTGCACCGTTCCCCCATCCTGGACCTTGTGGGTGGTGGGCCCACATGGTCTCCCCACGTTGCCTCTTCGGGTTAATCCCGGCCGGGTTACGTGGTCTACCCGGCCACCAGGCGCTCGCCGAGGAACACTACCCCCTGGCCTGACTCCAGGTGTAGGTCCTGGTGACCCTCTTCCGGGCAGGGTACACGCTTTTCTGTGTGTGTTGTGCATGGTGGGGTTTTGGATCGTGTTATTCTGGGCCTTCACTCCAGACCTGTTCACCCTGGGAGACCCTACCAGGAGCATATTGCTACCGATGACTTGGCTTTGAAGATCCCTAGACCACACAAGCCCTTCCGCCATGACAAGGGCAGTCGTGGGCTGGAGGTTAAGGAACTGGCCCTGTGACCTGAAGATTGCTGGCTCAATCGTTGCCGACAGCACATGACAGCGGTGTCCTTGAGCAAGACACCTAACCCCCAGTTGCTCCCCGGGCGCCATGGATAGTATGAAACAGTAGAAGCCGTATCGCCCCCTACGCTTCCTGTAGTGTATTACAGTCTGTCAGAGCGACTGTGTGGATCATATGAACATTATAGAGCTTTTTAAATGAAACAGTAGAAGCCGTATCGCCCCCTACGCTTCCTGTAGTGTATTACAGTCTGTCAGAGCGACTGTGTGGATCATATGAACATTATAGAGCTTTTTAAATGAAACAGTAGAAGCCGTATCGCCTCCTACGCTTCCTGTAGTGTATTACAGTCTGTCAGAGTGACCGTGTGGATCATATGAACATTATAGAGCTTTTTAAATGAAACAGTAGAAGCCGTATCGCCCCCTACGCTTCCTGTAGTGTATTACAGTCTGTCAGAGTGACCGTGTGGATCATATGAACATTATAGAGCTTTTTAAATGAAACAGTAGAAGCCGTATCGCCCCCTACGCTTCCTGTAGTGTATTACAGTCTGTCAGAGCGACTGTGTGGATCATATGAAAATTATAGAGCTTTTTAAATGAAACAGTAGAAGCCATATCGCCCCCTACGCTTCCTGTAGTGTATTACAGTCTGTTAGAGTGACTGTGTGGATCATATGAACATTATAGAGCTTTTTAAATGAAACAGTAGAAGCCGTATCGCCCCCTACG
>NC_051239.1:4818131-4860631 GCF_015220715.1 Pygocentrus nattereri
AACTGGCAAACCTTTACAGCAAGTGACGCCCATCGAAATCAGCATTTATGAATAGCTCTATAGGGTTATGCCATTGTGAAGACAAGCTGTTACCCAGACTTGAGACCCCAAATGTGTCTTGGCTGATCGACAGTTTGGTACAGGTTTGATTACTTTTGCTGAACTATTGCTTCAGTCCTATAGCCACTCTTCCACAAGCCACTGCCGGCGTTTCTGGACTGTCTGTTCCAGCAGATGGACGCCTAACTGAGCTGTAGACCTGAGCCAGCACAGCTCTTTGGATCACACGCACCTGGACACACCTGCTGGTCTCTGTCAAGCCAAGCAAAGCTGGAAAGCAGACGCACACACAAACGCGGCTCCCGTCCTCCGCAGCGAGTCTCAGCCTGCGGCTAGTTGTGCTCCCACTGAGGCGCGAGTGCGTTTTCCTCGGGTCGGCTGCTCTAATCTGGGTCCAGCATCTCTCAGAAGTGGAGGAGCTCTGTGTTTGTGTATGTAAGTGTTGGCTGGCGGGAGGAGGCTGAATCAGAGTGATCAGAGAGTGTGATGATGGTGTGATGTCGGGGGAGCGGATGAAAGTGTGTGAAGCACCTCAGACTGATGCACACACATACACACACTCACACACTGTTTACAGCAGCAGACTGCTAGAACTCATTCATAAAGAGGAAAAGATGTAAACAAAGTGGTTTGGTGTGAAATGAGTCAGAATGGTTCACAGTGGTGGTGATGGGAACCAGACAGCTGAAGAGTTTAATGCCTGGGGAAGCTACAGTACTGTGCTGAAGTCAGAGACCACCCTTTGTTTTTTAGTGACTCATTTTAGTGTCAAAAAAAAAGCTTAAAATCTTTTACACAGAAGCATCAACAGCTAAATATAATGTCTGATGTTTCAGCTCCTTTAACTTTATTACAGCATTGTTTTCAGGAGACTTGGGCCCAAATTCCATTTCTTATTAAGGGTCTCCTTGCCCCTTAGAATGTTATAAGGAGTAGGGGTTGAAATCTTCCCTCTGAGATGGGACCCTCAAATAAAGAGCATCACTTCATTATCAGCTACCAGTGCTGCTCTGTGGGCGACCTGGCCCGTCTGCAGTGACAGCAGAGGAGGGGAAAGTTTAGCTCCTCACTGCTGGGCTTTAGTCACATTCAGGGCATCATGCGCCTTCAAAGAGGGGGGCAGTTATTTCTTATCACCCCCCCTAATTCTTCAGTGATATGAAGCTGAAGTCAGAAATTCACCAGATTCTTGTTCGAATTTTCCCGTTCCACCTTAAACGGAGCAGCAGTTTTGATGGCCATTTAAGGTGGAACGGGAAATTTAGCTAGCTAGCTACCGAGACATCCCCTACCAATAATGATTTCCTCTGCTTCTCATGAAGAAAATGACCATAATATATTAAAATGACATTAAATGAAGAGAATACAGTGGTTAACGTGATTTTTAATGGAGAACATTTGGTCTCTTTCTTTGGTCGCTCGCACAGCCATCTTGCTTTTTTTCGTCTTAACACTCTGGAGGGCCATGATGCCCTAACGTTTTCCCCACCCCTTCATCTAAACAACACTCAGGACACTATACCGAAGTGGTAGGGGCGAGGGGTGACCTGGGACTGGGCCTCACTTTCAGCTCCTCAAAGAATCTGCAGACACGCCTCCAAAGCTCAGTCTGAGAAGCTGGTTGATGATTTTCTGAGGTAATCAAACCCATTGAGTGGTGCTGAGGTCTGGACTCTGGGGCGGTCAGTCCATCGTTCAGCTTCTTTGTTTGATGTGTCCGTCTCCATTTCTCAGTGAGGTTCTTCTAGATCAGCTACACGTCCTTTCAGACCCACAGCGCTGAGTGGTCTTCTCACAGTGGAAGGATGGACAGAAACCCCTGTGGATGTTTTCAGATCTGGAGCAGCTTGATTCAGGTCTCTCAGAGATGGAAGCTTTCAGTGCTGTTTATCTGATGGGGGCAGTTTTGGGGTCGACCAGCTCTTCCAGGTGGTTGTTAGATCAGATAAGATAATCCTTTATTAGTCCCACAGCGGGGAAATTCACAGTATTACAGCAGCAGCAGAGTAACAGGAGTAAGGCACTCAGTAATAGGAACAGGAAACAGTATAAACATTATAAATAATAAAAATTAAAGCTAAATCTCTAGAATATTTACAGGAAAATAAGAATAATAATCAAATAAGAGTTGCATAAGATCTGTATTGCACTTAGGAACATATTGCACAATGAAAAATGTGTGTGTGTATATATTGTGTGTATATTGTGTGTGTGTGTGTGTGTGTGTGTGTGTGTATTGTATGTGTGTACATTGTATGTGTCTATATTGTGTGTGTGTGTATTGTATGTGTGTATATTGTGTGTGTGTGTGTATTGTATGTGTGTACATTGTATGTGTCTATATTGTGTGTGTGTATTGTATGTGTGTATATTGTGTGTGTGTGTGTATTGTATGTGTGTACATTGTATGTGTGTATATTGTGTGTGTGTGTGTGTATATTGTATGTGTGTGTATTGTATGTGTGTGTATTGTATGTGTGTATATTGTGTGTGTGTGTATTGTATGTGTGTAAATTGTGTGTGTGTGTGTGTGTGTGTGTGTACATTGTATGTGTGTATATTGTGTGTGTGTGTATTGTATGTGTGTATATTGTATGTGTGTATATTGTGTGTGTGTGTATTGTATGTGTGTATATTGTGTGTGTGTGTATTGTATGTGTGTATATTGTGTGTGTGAATAGTTTGAAGGCAGAAGGGCAGCGACTCAGTCCCCACTGGGTCTGTCTGTGTGTTTGTCTGCTGTGCATCAACAGATGAACTACAGTGTTTAACTGTACACCATCAAGGTGGAGCTACGGGAGAGGGGTTTCTGATAAAGTGGCCAGTGCTTAAAAACACCAGCAATACCATAAAAGCAGATAAAATGAACAGCAAAGAAAATATTTTCTGTCAATCCTCAAATTCACTCTCTCTCTCTCGCTCTCTCTCGCTCTCTCTCGCTCTCTCTCGCTCTCTCTCTCTCTCTCTCTCTCTCTCTCTCTCTCTCTCTCTCAGGTATTCTAGAGACGAAGCGGTTGGACATAGTTCACTCTCTGGGGCCGATCAGTCAGGTTCTGGGGGGAGTGACGTATTACGCCGCTGATCTGGCCATATGGTGGCAGGTTCCTCAGTACGTCCTCATCGGCATCAGTGAAATATTCGCCAGCATTGCAGGTACCAAGCTTTTGAGTGCTTTCAGAGCTGTCTAAAAGCATGGTTGATGCTTTGAGTAATATTATATTAATGATTTGATCATGTAAAGCTAATTTGGTTGCAGATGGATTTATAAAATAATTATAAAATGCCAGTCCAGTTCAGCTTGACTTGGAAATGTATAAATAATAATGAACAGAGCAGCAGATGATTCTAAGATGTTTAAGAAATCTGTGGAACATGGTTCAAATAAAATGAATATCCAGAAGACTCATAGTTCCGAAATGCCAGACAGATCTAACGGAAGATAAAGTGACCCAAATATTGTAAATCCACTGTTTAAATCCAGTTTTATTTAGTATTTAATAGCTGATTTTCTTCCCAAAATACTAGACATATTGAATAAAAAACAACAACCATGAATATAATAATAAAAACTTTGGCCTGTGGCAGCTCAGAGTGCTTTTTCTTTGGACAGGTGATAAAGCTTAACAGTAATAGAAGAGTCTAAAATACCTTAAATTAACATTATTTTTACACTAGTAACTTATACAGTGTTTTATGTGATTATTTCCAAAATCAGTTTTCTTATTAACTTTTATTTGATTGACTCATTTATTATAATTCTTTCATTCTGCTCACTTTGCCATCACCATCACACAAAGTAGGCCAAATTTTACAGTCATCTAATCAGTTACTGCAGTCATTTTTCACAGTGTTTGGTGTTTTGAGTTGAAACAACTAAAAGAAATCAGTAAATGCAGTTAATAAGACATAGGACAGAAGCCATATCGCCCCCTACACTTCCTGTGGTGTATTACAGTCTGTCAGAATGAAGACTTCTGCTATTTTTTAGCTACATGACATACTTTAGTCCGTTGTTTTATAGGTAATATTGTGTAATGCAGTGTCCGAAATTAGGTAATCATCAAGTTCTTCATGGCACAAATCATAGACAATGCGCCTTTAAACTGGTCATGGGGGCTGAAATTGTGAATTTCTGGGTTAGGCACCTTCCTCAGGTCTGTGACTTCAGTGATTAGACAGAAAACAGAGACTATAGGACGTAAGGCTTTGCAGCTCCGCAGTGAAAAATCAATTTTCCATGCTGTCCAGCTGGGCCTTTTGTATCAGTACAATCCTGGCCCTCTCCATACTCTCTAATATCTGCTGTTGGAGTTGCTGAAAGCACCAGCAGAACCTTGACCAGACAAGCTGAACCGTAAGTTCAAGAAAGGAAAAGAGCCATTTATACGATTCATTCAGTGCATTTTTGAAAGCCCCAGATTTAAACCTTACAGTTTCCTCTATCCGTTCTGTAGTTGAAATTTCCACCTTAAGTGATGCAACAGTTTTGATGGCCATTTACCCCTCGTGCCTACAACTTTGGCCTACCCCCTCCATCTCAGCAACAATCGGGACACCCTCCCCCCCATGTGAATTTGCAAAACGGAGGGGTAGGGCTAAGTGGTAGGGAAGAGGGGTAACTTAGGACTGGGCCTTGGACTTCACTGCATATGTAGGAGTATCTGTTCGTCTCAGTTCTTCACCTTCCTCCTGCAGTGAACTGTGCAGTTTTCTTTTTCTTTTTTTTCCCCACCCATCGGCTCATTCATCTGCCCTAATGACTTTGCTAATCAATGAGCGTCCTGCGGAAAAGTCCCCTCCGCTGGAGTGGAGCGGCGCGAGCTCTGTCCCAGCGATTGTTCAAACTGCATTGTAAGGAGTCGAGGCTGTATCAATCAGAGCTGATCGATGGGAGCCTGGACATTATTGCAGTTCTGCTGTGAGGAGGGCCATTAGAAAACATCCACAGCCAGAGCAGAGCGAAAGGAAAGCGTAACGATTACCTGGAGGCACGTTTTAGCTTGAATGTGTGGATCTGTGTGAATATGTGTATCAACGTTCGATACTTGGCTTCCATGTCAACCACCAGATAAACAGGGATTTACTACGGTTCTCTCGAAAGACGTGAAGAGTTCGTGTGAAGCGTACATTTGTAAGAATAAAGAAAGACAGAACAGTTGAAAGTCTGGTTAAATATTCAGCACTTTTAAAAGACTAGAACCTGACTGATTAAGTCAAGTCAAAGTTTATTTCTAAAATGGATAATACTGGCCCTAAAATCTGCATCGAGGCTTTTGTAAAATCCATGATATATGCAGACCTATGACCGCCTCACAACAAGTGAATTGTGTATCACTGCACCACAGCACGAAAAAACCCTTGTGCTGTTATTGGAATAATCGTTGACTGTGATGCTGCTCACATGGACCACTGAGTATTTTTGATCAAGTAAGAACCTGGTTCTGTTTAAACTGAGGGGCTGACAACTTATGTTCTGAACTAGAACCAGGCTGGTCAGCTAGCTAACAGGCTAAAAGAGCCAACAGCCTAAACCGCTCAGTCTTACACACTTTAAATGTTCGTGTTTTAGATGTCAAACCCAGGCTGAATCCCAAACGGCTCTGTATTCCGTAAATAGTTTTCTAGCTATGAAACTTTTGAAATTCATCTACAGCCAAATAGTGCATCATTTATCAAGTCCCAAATGACTGTTTCTTAGCTTTTGCTCTGTTGGGCTGCAGGATCCAGTATTTAAACTCCTACGTAGTGCACAATGTAGGGAGCAGGGAGCCGTTTGAAGGGAACCTCAGGGAAGGGAGTTTTACTCACCCTTGCCATTATAAAACAGCTGTAACACATGGCCTCTCATGGCTTAATGCTGTATTATCTAGTGCTTTTTACTAGAGGCATCGTCACATTAACCCACTCATATGTAATATAATAAATGCAACATTTATTTGATGAAAATATCTAATTGGAATTTTTTGGACTAATATTGGCTGCATTTTACATTGACTGCATTTCAAATTGGGAATATTTACAAATAAATATCCAGGCCTATTTTTCAGAATTTTGGCCAAGAAGTCCAGAATATCCTTCATTTCTGACTTGAGCCTTAAACACTGCCATTTACTGCCAAGTATTTGTGGTTGTGATGTCACAGCGCAGGTGTTTGGTTGCTTCTGATGGTCTAACTTATGTGCAGACAGTTCACAAGCTCAAAGTTGTTTGGTTAAATTTACCCCACTAATGTTGTTGATACTGGCCATAACTACAGCAGCTCTTGCGATTTGAAAATTGCTCTTTTTCAAATTGTCATGTTGCTATAAAATTGATGAATCTTTTGGCTCTAGTTGTTTCTTGGATGAACATCCAGCGGTGCTCATTTGCCTTGTTACACACATTTTTTGTGCATGTAGTCATAATCCAAGTAGTTGGTCTTTGTTTAGAAATCAGTCTCATTATCAAAAGACGTTTTCAGCCGTCTGGTTTGATCCATTTGCTGAGGCAATTATATTGTATTATATGTTCAATAATTGTATTGTTTAAAATGATATTGGTTGATATTGCTGACACTATCTATCCAAAAGTATCTAGAAAGCCCTGCTAACATGTGAATGCAGCTACTTTAAGGTCACCCATTGTTGCTATTGATGTTCAGTTGTGCGCATACACTGCTTGTGTAATCTCCATAGAAAAGCATTGGTCAGTAGAAGGGACTCAGCAAGGTTTCAGCTACACACATGCTTCTATTGTTACAGGCTTGAGATCCTAACAATAGCAGAACCCTTTTTGTTGCTATATAGAACCCTTTTCAAAAAGGTTCACTATAAGCCCATATACGGCACAAACCATATACACATCCATCAGTCTGAAAAAACGGTTAATGATGCAGGGGAACCCTTTAATCATTCACAGTGTTCGTGATTTTTTAAGAGTGAAACTGAGGTGAAAACATTATTAGCGTCTGTTTCTCTCACAGACTTTGTTTTGCTGCCATTCTCAGTGTAAATGTTGAGACATGTATCTGCTATGAATCTATAATCTGGGTCTGAGTTTATTATGATAGTGACAGTTAGATCTGTCTCTGTCTCTGGCCACTGTCACTATCTCTTATCACTGTCTCTGGCCACTGTCACTATCTCTTGTCACTATCTCTTGTCACTATCTCTTGTCACTATCTCTTGTCACTGTCTCTTGTCACTATCTCTTGCCACTGTCTCTTGTCACTATCTCTTGCCACTGTCTCTTGTCACTATCTCTTGTCACTGTCTCTTGTCACTGTCTCTGGCCACTATGTCTTGTCACTGTCTCTGGCCACTATGTCTTGTCACTGTCTCTGGCCACTATCTCTTGTCACTGTCTCTTGTCACTGTCTCTGGCCACTATCTCTTGTCACTATCTCTTGTCACTATCTCTTGTCACGGTCTTTTGTCACTATCTCTGGCCACTATCTCTGGCCACTATCTCTTGTCACTATCTCTTGTCACTATCTCTTGTCACTATCTCTGGCCACTATCTCTTGTCACTATCTCTTGTCACTATCTCTTGTCACTATCTCTGGCCACTATCTCTTGTCACTATCTCTTGTCACTATCTCTTGTCACTATCTCTGGCCACTATCTCTTGTCACTATCTCTTGTCACTATCTCTTGTCACTATCTCTTGTCACGGTCTTTTGTCACTATCTCTGGCCACTATCTCTGGCCACTATCTCTTGTCACTATCTCTTGTCACTATCTCTTGTCACGGTCTTTTGTCACTATCTCTGGCCACTATCTCTGGCCACTATCTCTTGTCACTGTCTCTGGCCACTATCTCTTGTCACTGTCTCTGGCCACTATCTCTTGTCACTGTCTCTGGCCACTATCGCTTGTCACTGTCTCTTGTCACTGTCTCTTGTCACTGTCTCTTGTCACTGTCTCTGGCCACTATCTCTTGTCACTGTCTCTTGTCACTATCTCTTGTCACGGTCTTTTGTCACTATCTCTGGCCACTATCTCTTGTCACTGTCTCTTGTCACTGTCTCTTGTCACGGTCTTTTGTCACTATCTCTGGCCACTATCTCTTGTCACTGTCTCTTGTCACTATCTCGTCACTATCTCTTGTCACTGTCTCTGGCCACTATCTCTTGTCACTATCTCTTGTCACTATCTCTTGTCACGGTCTTTTGTCACTATCTCTGGCCACTATCTCTGGCCACTATCTCTTGTCACTGTCTCTGGCCACTATCTCTGGCCACTATCTCTGGCCACTATCTCTTGTCACTGTCTCTTGTCACTGTCTCTTGTCACTGTCTCTGGCCACTGTCTCTTGTCACTGTCTCTTGTCACTGTCTCTTGTCACTGTCTCTGGCCACTATCTCTTGTCACGGTCTTTTGTCACTGTCTCTTGTCACTGTCTCTTGTCACTGTCTCTGGCCACTATCTCTTGTCACGGTCTTTTGTCACTGTCTCTTGTCACCGTCTCTGGCCACCGTCTCTGGCCACTGTCTCTTGTCACTGTCTCTTGTCACTATCTCTGGCCACCGTCTCTGGCCACTGTCTCTTGTCACTGTCTCTTGCCACTATCTCTTGTTACTGTCTCTGGCCACTATCTCTTGTTACTGTCTCTGGCCACTATCTCTTGTTACTGTCTCTGGCCACTATCTCTTGGTACTGTCTCTTGCCACTGTCTCTTGTCACTGTCTCTGGCCACTATCTCTTGTTACTGTCTCTTGCCACTGTCTCTTGTCACTGTCTCTGGCCACTATCTCTTGTTACTGTCTCTTGCCACTGTCTCTTGTCACTGTCTCTGGCCACTATCTCTTGCCACTGTCTCTTGCCACTGTCTCTTGTCACTGTCTCTTGTCACTGTCTCTGGCCACTATCTCTTGTTACTGTCTCTGGCCACTATCTCTTGTTACTGTCTCTGGCCACTGTCTCTTGTCACTGTCTCTGGCCACTATCTCTTGTCACTGTCTCTTGCCACTGTCTCTTGTCACTGTCTCTGGCCACTATCTCTCCCATGGTGTCTGGTCACTCTGTCTCTGGCCACTGTGTCTGATCACCATGTCACTCTGTCTCTTGCCACTGTCTCTTGTCACTGTCTCTGGCCACTATCTCTTGTCACTGTCTCTTGTCACTATCTCGTCACTATCTCTTGTCACTGTCTCTGGCCACTATCTCTTGTCACTATCTCTTGTCACTATCTCTTGTCACGGTCTTTTGTCACTATCTCTGGCCACTATCTCTGGCCACTATCTCTTGTCACTGTCTCTGGCCACTATCTCTGGCCACTATCTCTTGTCACTGTCTCTTGTCACTGTCTCTTGTCACTGTCTCTGGCCACTGTCTCTTGTCACTGTCTCTTGTCACTGTCTCTTGTCACTGTCTCTGGCCACTATCTCTTGTCACGGTCTTTTGTCACTGTCTCTTGTCACTGTCTCTTGTCACTGTCTCTGGCCACTATCTCTTGTCACGGTCTTTTGTCACTGTCTCTTGTCACCGTCTCTGGCCACCGTCTCTGGCCACTGTCTCTTGTCACTGTCTCTTGTCACTATCTCTGGCCACCGTCTCTGGCCACTGTCTCTTGTCACTGTCTCTTGCCACTATCTCTTGTTACTGTCTCTGGCCACTATCTCTTGTTACTGTCTCTGGCCACTATCTCTTGTTACTGTCTCTGGCCACTATCTCTTGGTACTGTCTCTTGCCACTGTCTCTTGTCACTGTCTCTGGCCACTATCTCTTGTTACTGTCTCTTGCCACTGTCTCTTGTCACTGTCTCTGGCCACTATCTCTTGTTACTGTCTCTTGCCACTGTCTCTTGTCACTGTCTCTGGCCACTATCTCTTGCCACTGTCTCTTGCCACTGTCTCTTGTCACTGTCTCTTGTCACTGTCTCTGGCCACTATCTCTTGTTACTGTCTCTGGCCACTATCTCTTGTTACTGTCTCTGGCCACTGTCTCTTGTCACTGTCTCTGGCCACTATCTCTTGTCACTGTCTCTTGCCACTGTCTCTTGTCACTGTCTCTGGCCACTATCTCTCCCATGGTGTCTGGTCACTCTGTCTCTGGCCACTGTGTCTGATCACCATGTCACTCTGTCTCTTGCCACTGTCTCTTGTCACTGTCTCTGGCCACTATCTCTCCCATGGTGTCTGGCCACTGTCTCTGGCCACTGTCTCTGGCCGCTATGTCTGATCACTGTCTCTGGCCACTGTCTCTGGCCACTGTCTCTGGCCACTGTCTCTGGCCACTGTCTCTGGTCACTCTGTCTAGTCATTGTCTCTGGCCACTCTGTGCCTGGCCACTCTGTGTCTGGCCACTCTGTGTCTGGCCACTGTCTCCTCATCCATCCAATGCAGTAGCCTGTTTTTCACAGCTCCACATTGTGTTTGAATACAAAGCAAAAGAAAATGCCGTGCTTCTGTCTGTGTGTGGATTGTGGATGTGTCTTGTTCAGCGGTGAGACACTGTTTGGTTTGCATGTCTGTTCTAAGCATCTCCTCCAAGGTCCTGCTATAATGTTCTTTTTCCTAACGCATACACACTCCTGCCCTGCTGTAATGCCCCTCCATTCAGCTCACACAGAGAAATAAAAGCCCGTTTAGTCCCAGCTCTGTCTCCGTGCCCTGTGTACACTCTGAAATAGCAGTGCAGAGCGCTCTCCGTGTTTTACATGATTCTGCAGCATTCTGACCCCTTAACTTTGTCTCCTTTCGCACAAGTTTTTATGAAACTAAATGAAGGTCGTTCTTTCTGGACCATGCAGCAGGGACAGGATTTCTGAAAGCTTTCCAAAAAAAAAAAAAAAGCTTAAAAAGGTATTAAGACAAATACAAAAGCATACGGATGTTCAATTTTTTATTCTCCCAGCTCTCAGATATTCTCTTAGGCTGCCTTATAAGGCATGGACCACCTTAGCTAGTTCACTCTGCATTGAAATGAGGGTATAAGCTGTCTGGTTTAACATCTCGGTCTTGATCCATCGACACCTTAGAGAAGTTATAAAGGAGAGGAGGCTGGTTAACATGTCTGTTTATGTCCCACCCTTCATATAAAAGAACCAGTCAGCTTATTCTGGTAAAGCCGTAAATGGGGCATGTGTGTTTTTGTGGGTCGAGCCAAAGGCTGCAAGGTATTTATGACATTTTTTCAGACTTTGCTGTGATTTAAAGCACTTTAAAACAGCAATTTGGCCTTTGATTTTGAGTTTTTCTCCCTATTCAAAGAGAGGAGTCTGCTCTTGTGTGACTGGAAGTAACCGCCCAACATCTTTCCAACAATGACCATCAAGAGAACAGACTGTCCTTCACCACAGACACTCATATTGTTCTGTCAGCACAAGCTGGGGCTAATAATGCATAATAGAAGACAATAAAGCTGCTTTCATACAGCAGGTAAACGTGGCCCAAATCAGATTTTTAAATGGCTGTTCACAATATATTTTAAACATGATCAGTGTGCTGCATCAGTCTGAACAGAGCAGCTCCTGAAGTGACTCACATGTGCAAAACAAAAGAGCTTCGCACGGCTCATCTAGATGTAAACAATCACGACTGCCAACAGATACCAGTCACTCCCAGAGGATCAGCCTTCTCTTCACCAGCTTCACAGGAGCCATCATGAAGCTTCATTGACTGACAGCTGGGCTCATCACCCAGAACGTGTTCGAGCTCAACATAAAAGGGAACTTCTTTGGTTCGTGTCTTTGGATTCTTGAAATTGTTAACTGTTCTTTGACGCTGCAGCCTTGTTCTCCTATGGCCACATTTCTTTATAAATCGTTTCAAACCTGGAGGATTTTAGATGAGTCTCTTAATTTTGGATCGAGTTGGATTGACGTAAAAGTTTCATGAATTCTGATCTGGCTGATCAGACGGAGTCACATTGCCACGTATCGGATACAGATCGGATTTCAGTATGAAATATGAAAGTGTCTCAGATCGGTAATGAATGTCAGATTCAGTGTGTTTATCTGTTCACACAGACACACAGATCCACATCTGTGTCACACATGAAGTAAAAGATCTGATTTTTAAAAAAAAGTACTTTTTTGATCCCACAACCGGGGAAATTCCACCTCCGCATTTAACCCATCCGTGAAGTGAAACACCACATACACACTAGTGAACACACACACTAGGGGGCAGTGAGCACACTTGCCCGGAGCGGTGGGCAGCCCTATCCACGGCGCCCGGGGAGCAGTTGGGGGTTAGGTGTCTTGCTCAAGGACACCTCAGTCACGGACTGTCGACCCTGGGGATCGAACCGGCAACCTTCCGGTCACAGGGCCAGATCTCTAACCTCCAGCCCACGACTGCCCCTTTTTGGGCATTTTTTTTGGGCCTCTTTTACCTGCTGTGTGAACAGAGCCTGAGATAATGTGCATTTGAAAATCCGCTGGACCGCTGAACATGTTTTTAATCATTTTTCACGTTCTTCACAGAACTGTTCACAGTGGTGGTGAATGGAACCAGACATCTTCAGAAGTTAATGCTTCTGAAAGCTCTCTCACAGAAAGCTGTTACATGAAATGGTTATGAATACGCTGTATGATGTCTATATTTCAGACTCATAACTCATTGATATAAGCATCACTTCGCCATTTTTGGCATCAAACCCGTCCATCCAGGATATAAATCGAATATAAAATGCATTTATTGCATAGCTAACCGTGCAATTTACTCTGTAATGAAGTGATGCGACCGGAAAATAGACATCGGTAATAAAGAACCCTTGCAGTGATGTCCGAAGCCCCCTTGCTGGTGGACGGATGATTATATTTCCGACAGTTAGGAGTGGACATAGAGGGCAGAGAGGCTTCTTCAGAAGCTAAAGCACTGCGGACAAGTGAAGCTTCCTCTACAAATGTGTAAAGTGCCATCGAGCCATTAAGGCAGATCTGAGGGCCGGATCGGCAGGAGGTGCATGATTATGGGAAATGGAAGAGCAGGTGTGAGAGAACACCATCAAAGCATTAAGCTCTGAAAAGGAGGAACCAGTTCATGTTTTTGCTCTGTTTCTAACATATAACCCATTTTTGTGATTGAACTCGCGAGCGCGTAAAATAGCCGAGGCTGGAAATCAGCCGGAACTGCAGGAAGGAAAGAGATGAAGATGTTTTGGAAAGAAAATGTTGTTCAGGCACGTCTGGTGAAACAGCCACTGTTGGAAATGTGGTAGTTCTGCCTTTTTGTTCACCATAATTGTGGAGTGAGTTCAGCAAGACCAGCAGGGTGGTAATCAAGTATGCTGATTGAAAAAGGTGTCCTGTCCCCGTGCGAAGAAAACCTTGTATCTCCAAAAAAATATATATTTTTTTTAACCTTTCATTGTCTGTTAATTTTTTTTTTTCCTTTTTGGACCTCTTCTATTGGTCCCTGCTCCCTACGTAGTGCACTGTAGGAGATTAAATACTGGCTCCTGCAGCCCAACAGAGCAAAATACAGCTAAGAAACAGGACACATCCACACTCCATAAATGATGCACTGTTTGTCTGTAGAAGCTAGAATTTCTAGATTTTCATAGCTAGAACACTGTTTAGGGAAAAAGGAACCATTTGGGACGTTTTTAGACTTTTAAACTGCCGTTTTACAGTAAATCACACCGTCAGTGCTTTAATTCAAGCCTGTGAGATTAATGATGGAGCTGTTTAGGCTGTTGGCTTTTTTAGCTGACCAGCCTGGTTCTAGTTAAGAACATAAGTTTGTGCAAGTTATTATTAATATTAATCAACATAAGTATTCCACCAAGAAATGCTGCTCCTTTAGAGTTTGGTATTCTTGCCAGGCAACCACGGACCGCTGAATGCAGAGAATGCTCAGTTGCCCATCGCTATAAATTGTGGTCATTTCATGAATTTTTGACTATTTGTTGTATAACAATGAACATGTGATAACGCAGCTGTTTAATGCAGAAACTTTCATTTTATAAGTACTTTTTGGTCACCAAATCTTATTTCGCTGGGGCTGAATCTCAAACAGCTCCCTACTCCCTACATTGTGCCCTACGTAGGAGTTTAAATACTGTTAAATATTTATAAAAATGCATTACATGTTAAAGCCTTGCGTTATGCATTATGAATTGTTAACATAATGCATTATGCAGTACTGTTCATAACAAATTATAAGAGCTCATAAGGTGTATTTGTCCCCTTTCAGTAAAGTGAAGCGTGCTGGACTAAAGCCTCCTCCAGGGTTAAGACCGAGGCTTCAAGTTGAAGAATTTACTGAAGGATTTATTGAAACACTAAAACACAAAAAAGCTCATTACAGGCTTCAAATCTCAGAGTTTAAACTAGAGCAACATCAGTTTCACCCAATGTGGGAAAGTCAATGTTCACCACTGTTAATGTGCACCACCGTTAGCCTGGCACTGACTCAACACTGCATATCCAATAGAACGGCAGCAGAAATCAGCATCACTGCACTGTAATTCACGCTCAGTGTGATGTGAGACGGGGCTCAGGGGAGGGGCTGATGGGTACTTCTTTTGCTGTGATGTAACATTTAAAATGGTACGCTGGGTAAGAAAAGCACATTGTAGCAATAATTCTAGGTTGGACTGCTTGAATATTCAGGACTGAAGCCCCAAAAAAGCAGCCCTAACAGCACCAGCAGTGAGAAATAAAATATTGGAAATCCAATAGGCCTAAATAAAGTGTAATTAATGAGGGAGAAGCGGCTTAGAAAATGGATGGATGGATGGATGGATAGTGTTTTTTATAATGCCTTATGAATGCATTATAACATGTTATAAATGTGTTTATAGATGCTTACAAACGTGACATTCATAGAAAGTGTTACCGAAATTTCTCCTTAAGAACATTTGATGAATGAGGCCCATTTAGTTTAGTAGCATGTTTATGAAGCACATACTGTATAGAAGAACGGCCTTCATGGCTTTTTATTACTAGCAGACTGTACAGATAAACTGTTAGTTAAATATAAAACTTATCAGCAGTCCAATGTCAGCCTCTTAGTGCGGAGTAAAAAGCCCCTCAGCTGTTTCAGTCAGCTTTGAGTTAATGTGACCAAGATAGCTACGAGTGCAGATTTGAGTCTTGAGTTTGGTTTTTCATGTTTGTGTGTGGGTGTGATAGCACACTTTCAAAGTCAGCCCCAAACTTTCTCTCTCGTCTCCGTCTCTCATCCGCGGCCTGCACGCTCTCCGAGCCCTCTCGTGAAATGCAAATAACAGCCGATAGCGCGGAGGAACCTTAAAATAAAACCTGCAAACCAAGCTCAGGGGAAAGTCTGCAGTCGCATGCCAGCAAAATGCGACAAATGTCTGAAGGAGTGTTCCTCTGTGCCCCTATTCTGTTTGAATAAATCCTTTCTAATAGAGCCTGCTGCCCCATTCATCCTGTCCTGGGCCAAAGCTGATCTGATCTGATTATCTGCCTTGGTCATATGTCCTATAACTTTGTAGGAGAAGAAAAAATATCCTGAAGTTTTCCAGGAACTTTTCCTGAAAAATGTAGATTTTTGGTTATATTTTTTTGCACCCTATTTTTTTCTTATTTTTGGTGGTCAGGACCCCCATGGACGACCACAGAGCAGGTACTATTTGGGTGGTGGGTCATTCTCAGCATTGCAGTAACACTGAAGTGCTGATGGTGTGTTAGTGTGCGTTGTGCTGGTACACAACACTGTGTCCACTCACTGTCCACTCTATTAGACGCTCCTACCTTGTCGGTCCACCTTGTAGATGTAAAGTCAGAGACGACAGCTCATCTGCTGCTGCACAGTTTGTGTTGGTCATCCTCTAGTCCTTCATCAGTGCCCACAGGACGCTGTTGGGTGGATGTGTTTTCTGTCTAACACACACTAACACACCACCACCATGTCAGTGTCACTGCAGTGCTGAGAATGTTCCACCACCAAACAGTACCTGCTCTGTGAGGGTCCATGGGGGTCCTGGCCACTGAAGAACAGGGTAACAGAGTATCAGAGAAACAGATGGACTACAGTCTGTAATTGTAGAACTACAAAGTGCTCCTATACAGTAAGTGGAGCTGATAAGATGGACAATGAGTGTAGAAACAAGGAGGTGGAAATCAGACAGATAAAGCCTGGTATCTGGCTTCTGCACGTACATCATGCCCCCTGTGGATGAAATGCTTATACACTCTGTGGGTGAGATGACTGATTTGACCTCGTCCGAGCTTCTGTCCTTCATTCTGGTGTTACACGTTTCTGAAAAGCATGGAAAAGGGAGATGTTTTCAACAACAAAACCGGCTCTGTGATTAGAGCAAGAAGGAGGAATAATGCAAAGAGAAATATTTGGACTCGCTCACTTTCTCTTTGAATTCTGCCGCTCCATGCTGTGGAAAGGTCAGCTGGTTTGTGCTGTGGAGGGTCCATTTCTGGTGGATTTTGCAGCTGTATAATTATGTTGTGTTTTTTACCCCCACTGTGCTAACCACCAAGACAGAAGTCACATCTTATCCACTGTTTCTAAGATATTTATTAGTGTCTGCAGACAGAGGCGCCTTACTTGGATGCTTATTTTCACAATTGGAATGCTATGCTGTGCACAGTGGAGCCTTTAATGAACATCATGGGTTTATTAACAGTAGATTTGTCTACCAGACTCAGTGCCAGATGCAGGGTCCAGACTAAAGACATTAGCTTAAGGAGCCACTGGCTCCTAGAAGAAAACAGGCGCCAGTGGCTTATTTAGGTGCCAAAAAATAGTTTGTAAAGAAATAAAGCTCACTGCAAGCAACGGTGCCGGGGGCTAAGGTATTCGCCATTTTCTACACGTTGACGTTCACTGCAGCTCAGCTCATCCGATTGGTTTCTCACGTTTTGCTGCCCTGGTCGAAGTCCAGCGAACGCGCAGGTGTTTTTTATAGGTCCATGTGACGCTAAAGCCCATCGGTTACATTTTACAATAAGAAATGATGAAAGAAAAGACATAAAATTGAGTAATAAGTGTTAAAAAAGTAGTAATAAGTAGTTACCCATGTAACATAATAGTACTCCAAAGTTTGCTACCTGTCATCACTGGCCTTATTCTAGGGGGTGTATTTTGGTTTTGAGTCTACGTGACCGAGTCATAAGGCAGATTATTTAGTAACTGCATGAAATAAATGTAATTTTTTTATTTTAATGAATTATTTTTTTAAAAAGTTCCCTCAGATTAACAGTTAACATTAATGTGTTTATGATCTCCACATATCACTACATGCTCACAATTTACTGCTGGAAGCCCCAAATCTCAGACGCTCTTTGTGTTATTTTCTAAAAGTAATGTTTCCAGAGCAGATCACTGAAGAGACGCCGTCTGTTTATAGTTTAGAGCCCAGATTTGGGGGAAAAACGGGTCGACTTTCAGTAGAAAAACAAAGTTCAGCTTCTTTTATTATAAGGGTTTAAAATGACTTCACCGTCTATTAGACTGGAGAGAAGAGCTACAGCCTCACACGACAACCAGCTTCTGAATGGAGCTCATGAAATAGGACAGTTATGAAGAACATGACCAAGTGTGTTTTGGAGCCACCGGTGGTCTCAAGGGGTTGAAGAGGTTAATCTGTTTATTACTCTCAAATTGATAATTGTAGTAGCGCAGTTCTGCATTTCCACCCCCTTTTGATCTCCTTGTAGTGGTAGAACATCTTCAACCTGTTTTACTGTGCGATCTAGCAGGACGTCACTTTGACAAAAAGTGATGCATCAAATGTGCGAAAGGAAGTGGTGATAAAACTGTCAAAGCTGTAGCTTCACAGCCTCAGCTGTGCCGTTACAGCACGGCAGTTTCTCACACATTCAGACCCAAATCCACATCATTAGCGGCTTAGTCTGTAAGAGCTGCGCGTCCTCTGCATTGTCCGCCTGTTCAGTGGTCATTCATGGCTGAAAGCGTAGATGAAATTCTCTGCATTTAAAGACGTGAGAAGACCATTAGTTATTATACGGTGGTGTTTAAGGGCCACAGTTTAAAGAAAATAAAAGATTTTGCAAGTAAAGGAGAAATACTTTGAGAAGAAAGTCATGAAGCTGCAAGAATAAAGTTGCAATATTTAGAGGATAAAGTGGGCTAATTGTAGGTGGGCTGCTGTAACGCCTCGGTTGCTGTACCGACGATGATGACGCCTTTGGGATTGATCATTCTATCGTTCTCATTGTCTCCACACTCTCTTCGAACGGCACAGATTGTAACCACCGATAGCCGTGCAGACGGTCACTGCCTGCGATTCTCTTTCAACAGTTCAGACGGTTTCCTCCGGCTCTTTATTCTAAACGCGCTCCGTTTCCTGCACGACTCTCAGCATTTTTGTATTAATAACAAGCTGGTGCTGATGTGCCAGAAGATAAAGACCCGAGTTTTTTTATGGGTGAATCTAATACATGACTAATGAACTTCCCTCATTTTAACACAAGGAAGCTGCTACATTCCTTTCCCAGACCCATTTGACTTTTCCTGGTATTACCCACTTTAATGCCCTAATTCTACGACTTTATTCTCAAAATATTAGTTTTATTCTCGATTCTCCAACAGTGGCCCTGAAACGGCATCATATTATGAAGTTAATTTACACAGCAGGGAAAAGTCAAATCCGATTTTCTCACCAGATCAGGTTCTTTTGTCTGGCCGTTCACATGATCTGTATGTGGCACCAGTCTGAACGGATCAGCTCCTAAACCGACCTGCGAACACCAGCCACTCCTGGAGTTTCATCTTCGCCAGCATCATAGGAGCGATAATGAAGTTCCAGTGGTTGACAGCTGGGCTCATCACCCAGAATGTGTTCAAGTTCACCGCAAAAGGGGCGCGTTGTTCAGCCGTGGTCACTTCTTTGGTTTGCATCCTCGGATTTTTTAAACCGGTCTTTGACGCTGCAGCCTCGGTGTCCCTCCTGGTTTCTGTACCATTTTTTGGTACAGAGGCATCAGCTCAAATGTTTGAGTCTCAGCTGCGCAAAATTACGGCGAATGAGTTGGATTGCCGTAAAAGTTGCATGAATTCCAATCCGGCTGTTCAGACCGAGTCGCATTGCCGCAGATCGGATGCGAATCGGATACGAATCGGATTTCAGTGGCGCATGTGAAAGCGTCTCAAATCAGAATGGAAAATGTCAGGTTCAGCGTTTACCTGTTCACACTGACACACATCTGTGTTACATATGAAGAAAAAGATCAGATTTGGGCCTCTTTTACCTGCTGTGTGAACGAAGCCTTAGTTACTCAACTAAAACCCGGAGTTTATCTGTCTTCAAAGATGAATGCACAGGCGCCGGAGAACGTTCATTAGCATAAAGGGCAGGAAGGTCTGCGTCTATGCAGATGATGTCCATGTTCTTCAGTGCTGTAACACCTGACTGACTCAATGTAGATGGTTTTCTAACCTCATTAAATGAGATCTGGCTTAACAGCACATGTTCAAATGAAATCCCAGCGCACATCAGAGCAGCAGCAGAACGCCGAGCCAGCTTGTCTCGGGTTGTTTGGGCGTAGCATGTTTCATGTAGACCCCTGATCACATAACGGGGCTGACGGTTAATGGTCTGTCACAGTGTTTTATTGTGCCGTGTGTAGGCTGCGGTTTTGCGTGTCTTTGTTGTCTTTCTAGCTGTTTGGGCTCGGCAGGCTCTGCAACGGGAGACGTCTTTTTGATAGGATATCAAATTGAGTGTCAACCTTGTCACGTCCCTCCACTCGGATGATGAGGTGGGAAGCAAAGAGAGAGGTTGTCAAAGCCTTTCGTTAAGTTATATATCAGGGCAGATGCACACTAATCAAGCCAGGAGTGAATGTGGCAGCGTTAGCCGACCGGCTGACTGCCCCTGAGGACAAATTTGAAGTTTTGGTTTGGGAAGTTTTGCTCTCAGCCAAGCTTTGACTTTTTTATTAAAGCTAAAATCTCCGTCTCCACTCTGAGTGGGAGAAATGTCTTTGTGTTCCTCTGGATCTCTGATATTAAAGGAGCTGTCAGTTTCTTTCCTTTTTCCCATTTTGTTCTGTAGTTATGGTTTTCCGGGAGGAATTTTATGTTGACTGTCAAATAAAGAACACTGTTGTGTATTTTGGCTGAGAGATTCTGGCACTTTTCTGATTCCGATGTTGGATTTGAGTTGGATATGAAGTTTTTCCTCACTAACCAGGTTTAGGGGAATTATCTGGCTGCTAATGGTAAACACATTAGCATAGTAACATTCCTGTCCAGCACCAAAACGTCCTTCTAGCCTGACCTAACTACTATTTTAGGATGTTTTAAAAGCCCTGGCAGTTTTCATCCAATTTTATTTTACCATTCTATCCCGTTATTAGTTCTACTTTTGTGTCATCACTGTTTTGTGTAGTCTAGTCCTTAAAAGGATGCTAATGTTATTTCTCAGGCTTTGTCAGCATCAGTAGCTCTCAGTGGAGTAAATATTGTTTTTATAATTTGTATCATATACAGCATCTTCTTCGGTTGCCAGCTATTCTACATCAACTAATATGCAAAATTTATCAGCTAATTTTATGTTTTGGAAGCCAAAAAGCTGAAGCTTGGATTTTAAAACTAGTCCACTTTGGCTTGCTGTACATTTTCATGTACAGCTAATACTGTAAATTTCCAGTATATGTAAATTATAGTAAAACAATACTGTTATTATACAAATAGTAAAATATTAAATATTAAAAAATGTTGTTAATGTTGTTAATCAAGGTCACCGAACAAAAAAAGTCACTCTATTTAAGGTTTTAGTAACTTTAGGCTCCTGCAGATGGTGTTGCACAAGGATGATCAGGCTATAAATACCTGCAGGGTGTGTGACGGGATTCATAGATTGAGAAGAGGTGGTACAGTGCAGTGGGTCACAAAGCAGATGTTAATGATTGGCAAAAAGGAGTGATTGGATTTGGGCACCAGAGTGAAAGAAGTAGCTGAGTTTGTAGGCGTACAGTCATACGGGTCAACCAGCAATGGCAGGAATCACAGTCTATAGGACATTCTCATCAGAATTGACGGACGGGCTGCTGGCGCGTTTCACAGCTTGTGCATAAAAATCGCTTCACTTCCAGGCAAGAATTGCTCCTAGAGGTCAACGCTGGTTCTTCACAACCAATTTCTGAAAGAACACTCAGCAGGCAACTGAAGACCGTGAACATATGGAGCAGAGTGGCATGCAGGAGGCCTTCGCTCACCTCTGCTCAGTTACAGTGGATGAAGAGGCACAAACACTAGACTGTTCATGACTAATAAAGTGTTATCTGGTCAGATGAGTCTCGTATGTGAATGCGCTAGGCGTCGTGTTTATTATAGTCCTCAGGAAGCCTTCTGTGAGGACTCTTGAAAATCTGTGGGACGACCTGGAACAGTGAGCAAGACGGCAGGGAAGGCTCTGTGAAATCTGGCCGAACTGCGCAATTCTTTGATAGAAACTTGTCCAGTCCAGGTCAAATCTAATCACAGCTGTTATTCATGCTCATAGAGGTTTTACATGGTATTAGGTACCTTTCAGCCATAAATGTGTTGAATCTATTAAATGCTTGAATTTGTCCTAGATGTAAGTGATGGACAAACGGGGACTGCCAATGGTCAAAAGCTGGAGCGCGTACAGAACACTTGCCTGGAGCTTTCTGTTTCTTTGCCTGTGGCTCAGTAACAGCACCATGTTTGAGTATCTGCGTCCAAGAAGAGCTGGTCAGATGGGCTGTCTCACAACGGGAGAAAAATCTTCATCCGTCACGTTGCCACAGATTCTGCACATGGATTCAGCGTTTAGAACAGACAGCTGGATAGTTCCCAGCACCAGAGAGCGTTTGTAGAGCCTGTGTAGAAGAATTCCAGGTAGCATCTGAACCTTGTTAATATTTTAAAGTATAGAGTTCACTCAACAGTCCGTACCATTCGAATGTGGAAACTAAGCTGCAGAGACACATTTCAAATATCCTTCTATTCAACCTGTAGTTGTTTAGCCCCGCCCAGTTACGCTGAAGTTATAAGGAGTGTTTCAGGGAAACCTGAGGGGGGATGTTTTGTGCCATTGAGATCAGTCAATCAGAACAGAGCTCATTTACATATCTCAGTCTTAAAGGCACAGGAACAAGGGCAGCTTGTTTAATCCTAAGAGAGAAAGAGAAGGTGGAACTCATGTAAGAATGAATGATGACCTCAAGAGGAAAAATGAAGTATAATAAAAATACAAGATGTGTGTGGTCTCGGACTTCGAGGGGCAATAGTGGTCTGGAGGTTAGGGAACCAGCCTTGTGACCAGAAGGTTGCCGGTTCAATCCCCTCGGCTGACAGTCTATGACTGAAGTGCCCTTGAGCAAGACACCTAGCCCACAGTTGCTCCCCGGGTGCCATGGATAGGGCTGCCCACCGCTCTGGGCGAGTGTGCTCACTGCCCCCTAGTGTGTGTTCACTAGTGTGCATGTAAGTGGGTGTTTCACTGCACCGATGGGTTAAATGCGGAGGTCTAATTCCACAGTGTATAAACACAGTTGGCTAATTCTAAATGATCTGTAAACCAGGGGTTGCAGATACGACCTTTTCACATTTCCACAATTTTTTTTTCTGCTGGAACTTGTGGTTGCAGGTGACTAGCAACAGCTAAAGCAATAACAACAGCAACGATGACGAGCTGAGCGCATACAGCTCACTGACGGTTTGTCAGCTGATGATGAGCAGCGGAAAACGAGTTTGAGCAGTTAATAAAGGAAAAAACGTTGTCATATGCAGTAAAAGAACCTCTTTATCTGTGTTTCACAGCTGCTGTCTAACAGGTTAACGTCACACTCAGTGATTTAAAGTTGCAGCGACAGCCGCTTTCAGAGGAACAGTTTCCAGTTTCCATCAGAGAGCAAGTGCTCGGCGGAGAGTAGACATGCCGGTGGGTCCGCCTTAAATGGTGCCCGAGCTGCCAGAATGTAACTGCTGCACCATTTAAGGTGGAATGGAACAATTCAAACAAGAAGCTACTTCAGTCTTTTTTAATGTGTGAGAGCTTCTCACTGCAGATTAAACATATCAGGAAACCAGCTGGAGTAAATATAAATGCAAATAAGAAAACGTCTACAGTGGCGCTACAGACCCCGACGGCCCGGCGTGGCCCTGCCATTCAGAAGTTGGGCGTCGTGTGAGGCTGTAGCTCTTCTCTCCAGTCTAATAGACGGTGACGTCATTTTAAACCCTTATAATAAAAAAGCTGAACTTTGTTTTTCTACTGAAAGTCGACCCGTTTTTCCCCAAATCTGGGCTCTAAACTATAAACAGACGGCGTCTCTTCAGTGATCTGCTCTGGAAACATCACTAATAAAATAACACAAAGAGCGTCGGAGATTTTTGGCTTTCAGCAGTGAATTGTAAGCATGTAGTGATGTGTGGAGATCAGAAAACACACGTTCTGTTCGTTTGAGGGGGGCTTTTACAAAAAATAAATAAATAAATAAAAATGTACATTTATTTCATGCAGTTACTGAATAATTTAGCATACGATTTGGTCCCGTAGCTTCAGATGGACAAACCAAAGTGCGCCCTGGAGGATAAGAGGCTAAACTAGTGCTTCTGTTATAGTTATTTTCACCTCCATCGATTTATCACACTGTAGACGTCGCTGATGTTGCTGTTGCTCTGTTGCTCTGACAGCTGTGAAGGAGTTTTTCCACAGTTCATTTACCTCCTTAGTTTGGACTCCCTCATTGTTGTGTGTTCGGTTCTCCAGCAGTTCTAGACACATCCTCGAATTTCAGTCTTGGCATTTATGACGAAGATAGTGAAGGACGTGACCCACCTTTCTGTGGTGAGCTGAAGTGATCCGAACGCCTGTGCTTCTGAGGTTAATAACTGTCCGAAAGGCAGGAGTGGAACTTGTTTAAACACGTTAGGTGAAAAGGGCCTGTTGACCTCAGCTTGGGTCTCAGTCTGCTCCTTTAAGAAGACTCAGCTGATGCTGTGTGGTGAGTGAGTAAGCTGGTGATGAGCCTGAGGGAAGCCTCTGAGAAGTGCCCAGCGTGTGACTGAGAGAAAAGCCTCCAGCACATGGCCTCTGGCCTGGAGCTGAGTGTCCAGCTGGCACTGTTTAGTGCAGCAGAGAATAACTGCCCCCAGAGCAGGAATCGTTTCTGAAAATGATGTCCCTGAAGAACAATGATGGGGTGTCCAAGGAGCCGATGAGGAACCCTGTAGGGGAACGTTTTGGCCTGTGTGGTGTGTGTGTGTGGGTGGGGTTACATGCAGAGATTTTTGCCGATTTAATTGAATATATTCTGATCAAAGATTATCACTGAGGTGTTTATCTGCTTTACACTTTGATGGAAAATCTCTGATCACATGCTCACTACAAGTAATCTGATCAAAATTACACGCATGCGTAGAGACCCACTTAGTGTAGATGTTACTATGACAACGAGCATCACATAAGTCCATTGAGATGAGCAGCAGTGAGCAGTGCTTGTGTTTTTAATGGCTTTAAAATGACATCAGACTCAGGAAAACGTCCTTCACATGTCCTTATTAACGAAGGCCGAGAGGAAAACGTCGTGTTCTGAGACACATAAGCTGGACGTCCGTCCCACCGCCGTCTTTTAAAGATCAGAGCGTGAACTTCGTCTCCTCTGCAGACCAGTTTCTGCTCCGCCGGGTTGAACGGTATAAACTCTCACTATGACGCGACGCACATGCAGAACGGACTTAAACTTTCCGATAGGGAATGTTATTGGATACAGTGGATAATACACGGATATTATATTTAACAGATTATTTACAGGATTACCCACCTCGATCAATCGGATTCGCCATCGCACTTGACTGGTCCAATTAAGGTGTTTAGATGGACGTGTTTTATTCTGAGTTATTAGTCGGATTATTACCGGATTATTAGGCTGCATGTAAACATCAATACTGAATCCTCTGATTCGAAGAACAGTGTGGAATAAATCCACAGTAAATGGTTAAGCCTGGGCTGCTGTAGAGTTTTTTGGAGTAATTAATGGCAACCAAACTGTAAATAATATAGTATGAAAGGAAGGAAATATTGCAATATCACATGAGCTTTAATGTGTGAGGCTGTGCTCTCTGCATCTCTGAGAGAGCTGGGATGGATGAGTCTTTGCCATTTTGTCTGAAGCCGGACGCTGTGGTGTGAGGATGTCCTGCAGTCTATACTACAGTATAGGCAGCATTCACAGTTTCTGCCTGCTGCAGTCGCACACAGCACCTACCCGACACCACCCCCCCCCCCCCACCTCTTAGCCCCCTCCCTTTAGGTTTATTCACAACAGACTAATTTATTAGACCAAATACCAAATTTCACACATCGCATTTACAAAAGGTTAAAGTTTTCCCTGCAGCCTGTTGGGAATACAGCACCAATGTCTGAGCATCTTTCTATCTCTCTCCATCTCTCCATCTCTCTCTCTTTCTCCAATTCATCGTCACTCTCTGTCTCTCCATCTCTCCATCTCACCGTCTCTCTCTCTCTCTCGCTCTCCCTCTCCACGTCTCTCTCTCTCCCCATCTCACCATCTCTCTCTCTCTCCGAATCTCTCTCTCTCCCCATCTCACCATCTCTCTCTGTCCCGCCATCTCTCTCCAACTCACCATTTCACCGTCTCTTTCTCTCTCTGTTTCTCCCCATCTCACCATCTCTGTCTCTCCATCTCACCATCTCCCTCTCTCTCTCTGTCTCTCTCTCTCTCTATCTCTTTCTCTCTCTCTCATTCTCTCTCTCTCTCATTGTGTCTCTCCATATCTCCATCTCTCTCTCCTTCCATCTCTGTATCTCACCACATCTCTGTATCTCACCACATCTCTCTCTGTCTCTCCATCGCTCTCTATCTCTCTCTCCCCATTTCTATGTCACCATCTATCTGTCTCTCCATTTCTCTGTCGCCATCTCTCCATTTCTCCATTTCTCACCATTCTGCTTCTCCATCTCTCTGTCTCTCCATTTCTCCATCTCACCATCTCTGTCTCTCCATTTCTCAGTTTCTCCATCTTACCATCTCTCTTTCTCTCCATTTCTGCGTCTCTCCATCTCCCTGATTCATCCATCTCTCCATCTCACTATCGCTCTGTCTCTGCTGATCTTGTGGGATAGTTGCCGAGCAGGTTTGTGAGGTAAAGGAGTTTTACCCGTCTTTTTGCTTTTCTTCTTCTTTGCTCCTGCTGTTTTCTCCATCTCTTCTCCACTCACATGTCTCTCTCTCTCTCCTCCTGAAAACCCTCACTCCATTCCTCTGTAAGCAGGTTCAGTAATCGGCGCTGACAGTTGAGCCTACAGGCCATAATTTAAAAAATCACGAGTTCGAGGCGCCATGAAATTATCAATGTCAGCCAGCAGCTCCCACAGCCTGGAGAGAAAACAACGATTTCATCTTCTTCTCCTTCCTCTTCTTCCTCTCTCTCTGTGTCTTCTCTCTCGCTCTCTCTCTCTCTCTCATTGTTGCATGTGTTTCTCTTTTTGTCTCTCTTTTACCTCAATACCTACATTTAGAGTCGGTTATTCATTCAGCCTAATGAGAAACTGTAGAACGGACTCTGTTTATATCATAATACCTACATTTAGAGTCGGTTATTCATTCAGCCTAATGAGAAACTGTAGAACGGACTCGGTTTATTAACAGTAGACTCGACTCTTGAGCTACTATTATTCACTGTCATGTTTTGACAGTATTGTGTGTTTGTTTGTTTGTTTGCAGGTTTGGAGTTTGCGTACTCAGCAGCCCCTCGTTCCATGCAGAGTGCTATAATGGGACTTTTTTTCTTCTTCTCTGGCATTGGCTCCTTTGTGGGATCTGGCCTGCTCGCCATCGTCTCCCTCAAATCCATCGGCTGGATGTCCTCACACAAAGACTTCGGTAAGGCTTCTATGTGTGTCTGCACTCTCTCTTTAAAGGACGTGCCGTGAATGTGATTTTCCAGCGCTGCTTTAAAGTCCCCAAGTCTGCATCGGCTCACCGCCTGGTGTCTGACGCTGAATATACATTTGAGTGACACTCAAAGTTGGTGCATTGCCTGAGTTTCCAATAACTTAAAGTGTGTTATATGCAGACTTATTCTCGCTATAGAATTACACACATTTTCAGTCTGGTTACACACTGTATGGTCAGATGTGTGTGGAGACCCGAACATCACACCTAATGAGTCGTTGGACATCCCATTCCAAAGTCATGGGCTTTATAATGGAGTTCCCATTTGCAGCTGTAATAGCTTCTACTATTCTGGAAAGCTTTCCACAAGATTTTGGAGTTTGTCTGTGGGAATTTGTGCCCATTCAGTCAATAGAGCTTTTGTGAGGTCGGACACCGATGTTGGACAATAGGGTCTCGCTCGCAATCTCTGTTCTAGATCATCTCAGTTCGATGGGGTTCAGTGGGGTTGAGTTCCTCTACACTAAACTCTTTGTGCACTGGGTCTCAGTCATGCTGGAACAGTAAAAGCGCTTCTGTTCTGACAACGTTGGAAACGTATAATTGTCTAAATTGACTTTGTATGCTGATACATTAACATCACCCTTCACTGGAAGTAAGGGGCCTGAAAAACAGCCTCAGCCCATTATCCCTCCTCCACCAAACTTTACATTCTGTTTTCCTGGCATCCACCAAACATTGATAGTCCATCAGAGTCCAGTGGCGCCGACCTTTACACCACTCCAGCCAACGGTTGGCATTGTGCATAGAAATCTTATTCTCAGTGTGGTGGTCTGTAGTATACACACGTATTCTCAGTGTGGTGGTCTGTAGTATATACACACTTATTCTCAGTGTGGTGGTCTGTAGTATATACACACTTATTCTCAGTGTGGTGGTCTGTAGTATATACACGTATTCTCAGTGTGGTGGTCTGTAGTATATACACACGTATTCTCAGTGTGGTGGTCTGTAGTATATACACACGTATTCTCAGTGTGGTGGTCTGTAGTATATACACACGTATTCTCAGTGTGGTGGTCTGTAGTATATACACACGTATTCTCAGTGTGGTGGTCTGTAGTATACACACGTATTCTCAGTGTGGTGGTCTGTAGTATATACACACGTATTCTCAGTGTGGTGGTCTGTAGTATATACACACGTATTCTCAGTGTGGTGGTCTGTAGTATATACACACTTATTCTCAGTGTGGTGGTCTGTAGTATATACACACGTATTCTCAGTGTGGTGGTCTGTAGTATATACACACGTATTCTCAGTGTGGTGGTCTGTAGTATATACACACGTATTCTCAGTGTGGTGGTCTGTAGTATATACACACTTATTCTCAGTGTGGTGGTCTGTAGTATATACACATTTATTCTCAGTGTGGTGGTCTGTAGTATATACACACTTATTCTCAGTGTGGTGGTCTGTAGTATATACACACGTATTCTCAGTGTGGTGGTCTGTAGTATATACACACTTATTCTCAGTGTGGTGGTCTGTAGTATATACACACGTATTCTCAGTGTGGTGGTCTGTAGTATATACACACTTATTCTCAGTGTGGTGGTCTGTAGTATATACACACGTATTCTCAGTGTGGTGGTCTGTAGTATATACACACTTATTCTCAGTGTGGTGGTCTGTAGTATATACACACTTATTCTCAGTGTGGTGGTCTGTAGTATATACACACGTATTCTCAGTGTGGTGGTCTGTAGTATATACACACGTATTCTCAGTGTGGTGGTCTGTAGTATATACACACGTATTCTCAGTGTGGTGGTCTGTAGTATATACACACTTATTCTCAGTGTGGTGGTCTGTAGTATATACACATTTATTGTCAGTGTGGTGGTCTGTAGTGTATATACACACTTATTCTCAGTGTGGTGGTCTGTAGTATATACACACTTATTCTCAGTGTGGTGGTCTGTAGTATATACACATTTATTCTCAGTGTGGTGGTCTGTAGTGTATATACACACTTATTCTCAGTGTGGTGGTCTGTAGTATATACACACGTATTCTCAGTGTGGTGGTCTGTAGTATATAAACACTTATTCTCAGTGTGGTGGTCTGTAGTATATACACACTTATTCTCAGTGTGGTGGTCTGTAGTATATACACACGTATTCTCAGTGTGGTGGTCTGTAGTATATACACACGTATTCTCAGTGTGGTGGTCTGTAGTATATACACACGTATTCTCAGTGTGGTGGTCTGTAGTATACACACGTATTCTCAGTGTGGTGGTCTGTAGTATATACACACGTATTCTCAGTGTGGTGGTCTGTAGTATATACACACGTATTCTCAGTGTGGTGGTCTGTAGTATATACACACGTATTCTCAGTGTGGTGGTCTGTAGTATATACACACTTATTCTCAGTGTGGTGGTCTGTAGTATATACACACGTATTCTCAGTGTGGTGGTCTGTAGTATATACACACGTATTCTCAGTGTGGTGGTCTGTAGTATATACACACTTACTCTCAGTGTAAAGTTTTCCTTCTCTCTGGCTGCCCGCTCACTGGGAGAGAGGGGAAACTTTGTTAAATTGGTTAGTGTTATCCGGGAGTGCATGAATTTTTAGTTGCGCTCGTGTGTTAATCTTCCTAGGGTAATTTGGTGTTCCCTCCTCATGTGTTCGCGCTGTCAGGCTGGCTGAGCTTAGCTGAGGCAGCAGGCTGGATCAGGGTGCGGTGAGGAACAGGTACGTTCTTTTCCTCCATCTGAGAGCGGAGTTCCTGCTGAGAGCTGCAGAAACACTGCTCTGCTCGAACCCTGCAGCCCGTCCCCTCCACTTCACTGTGATTGTAGAAATAAATGCAGGCTCAATTATGAACAGCATTCATATTCAGTAAAATATGCCAAATTTGGGCCAAAGTAAGGTAAGCATTAAACAGAAAAGGCTTGGGGTATTGTTTCTATTGTTTGTATTCAACAATATACATCAGTTTTGTGGTTTTTATGTATCAAAACTTTCCCAATTAGTTTTCACTTTCCTATTTCTGATCCTTCGGAATTGAACAGGATGTGTTTGTTTTTATTATGTAAATGATGTAAATTTTATTGCGCCTCATTTGAGAAGCAGTCCAAGCTGAAACAGTCCAGTGTGAATGGCTGGAGCTAAACTGCTATAGGCTGAATAGGCAGATGTATGTAAATTAGTTGGTTTTTCGTGATATCACAAAAGCGCTGAGGCTGTTTTTGCAGCGTTTTTCATATTTGGGCTGTGTGGACTGAAGATAAATGGTACATTTTGAAACGTAAACAACTTTTATTCCAGGAAAGCGAGGAAGAATTAGGTTTTCCATTATATGGGCCCTTTAATGATTCATTGAATCATTTCCTGAAGAATCAGAATTGAATCAATTCATCAGTAGTGTGTGTTTGTACTGTGGACGGCGTGACATTTCAGTTTCTTCTGATGTCAGTACCGATATTGGCACCTTCTGTATCAACCGATACGGATTCAGTAGTTGTTCTTTATTAACTACTAAGCTCTAAAATGAGCTGTTTTTAATTGAAGTGCTTCGTTAAGATGATCATCTGATCACAGTTGAATCGCACTCATGTGTCACATCCAGTATCCTTCTGCTGATATTGACTCAAGATAAATAGTCTGTTATAGGATTAGTAGGTGTGTGGGGTTAAATGGGGGCACTGGGGGGATTCTACAGTACCAGTACCCATCGGTATACAGAGGTGGGCAGTGCAGGTCAAGAAAATAAAAAGTCTCCTGAGGACTTTCCAACTGCCTGTTCATCTTTGCTGTTGGTTTGAGCTGATTAAACACCCCATTTTTACTCTACATATCGCTGTTGGAGCAAAATCTCGTATCCCCAAAATAATAACTTTACAGGAGAAGGAAAAACTTACTTTACTTTTAATGTAAGTCAATGGAACCAGAAAGTTCTCCAAGTCATTTTGGGTCATGTTTTTTTGTCCATTCATCATGCAATTTATACATGCTGTAAAGATCAAAAAGCATTTTCAAATTATGTCAAAAACTGGAAAACGACAAAAATGGAGAGGTTTTGTTCTGACTGCAGCGATATATACGCTATATTTTTACAAAAGTATTCGCTCGTCTGTCTTCAGATGCCTTCAGTGACATCCTATTCTTAATCCATAGAATTTAATATGATGTCGGCCCACCCTTTGCAGCTATAACAGCTTCAACTCTTCTGGGAAGGCTTTCCACAAGGGTTAGGAGTGTCTTTTGTGAAGTCACTGATGTAGGACGAGAAGGCCTGGCTCACAGTCTCCACTGTAATTCATCCCAAAGGTGTTCTATGGGGTTGAGGTCAGGACTCTGTGCAGGCCAGTCAAGTTCTTCCACATTAAACTGGCTCATCCACGTCTTTATGGACCTGCTTTGTGCACTGGTGTGCAGTCATGTTGGAACAGGAAGGGGCCGTCCCCAAACTGTTCCCACAAAGTTGGGAGCATGAAATTGTCCAAAATCTCTTGGTGCTGAAGCTTTAAGAGTTCCTTTCACTGGAACACGTCTCCACTGCTCTAGAGTCCAGTGGCAGCGCTTTACACCACTGCATTCAACGCTTTGCACTGCGTTTGGTGATGTAAGGCTTGGAAACCCGTTCCATGAAGCTCTCTACGCTGTTCTTGAGTTAATCTGAAGGCCACATGAAGTTTGGAGGTCTGTAGTGATTGACTCTGCAGAAAGTTGGTGACCTCTGCTCACTATGCCCCTCAGCATCCGCTGACCGCTCTGTCATTTTACATGGCCAACCACTTCGTGGCTGAGTTGCTGTCGTTCCTAATCGCTTCCACTTTGTTATAATCCCACTGACAGTGGACTGTGGAATATTTAGTAGTGAGGAAATTTCACGACTGGACTTGCTGCACAGGTGGTGTCCGATCACGGCACCACGCTGGAACTCACTGAGCTCCTGAGAGCGACCCATTCTTTCACTAATGTCTGTAGAAGCAGTCTGCAGGCCTAGGGGCTCGGCTTTATACACCTGTGGCCATGGAAGTGACTGGAACACCTGAATTCAATGAATTGGATGGGTGACTGAAAACTTTTGGCAATATAGTGTGTGTGTGTGTGTGTGTGTGTGTGTGTGTGTGTGTGTGTGTGTGTATATAATGCACCAAACGTTTTGCACAGGACACGTATTTTTTAACGTTTTATACTCAACACTTGAACAGTAATTAAACACTAAAATTTTCTGTTCTTATTTGGGTGCAAAATGTTTTGGCACCCTGGTTAAATGACTTTTTTCTTTCTAAATGAAAACTTTCTCTACAGTGAACACACTTCTGCACTTTTTAATACACCATTTCTGTCGGCACGGATTGTTATAATAAAAATACTTCTGAAGAATCAAATCACACCGGATCATGTTTGAGAGCACGCTGAGATTTGCAGGCCTGTTAAAAGAGCTGTGAGGAGCTCAGAGCTCAGTGAGTGTGAAGTCAGTGTGAGAAGCTCATTCTTTACCTGAACCTCGTCTGTCTGTGCGCCGTGTGGGAGGCAGGTGTTCTGAATAAAGTGCTGTAAGCAACTTTTAATAAACACGCCAGACACAAATGGACACTGGATACTGTGTGTGTGTGTGTGTGTGTGTGTGTGTGTATATATGAGTGTGTATGTGTAATAGATAGCCGTGTCAAGTTAACGGCAGAAACAGTGTGTAAATCTGTCACCACGGAGACGATGAATGGCACTTTGGAGACGGCAGATAAATGCGGTTTTCGTAGCAATGCCAGCTGAGCAGTCGTTCTCTCTCTCTCTCTCTCTCTCTCTCTCTCTCTCTCTATCTTTTATCTCTCCTCCTTTCACTCTTTGTTCTTTTTTATTTATCTTTTTTCTCTCTCTCTTTTTATCTAATCTTGCTATCGTCCTTTCTCTCATTCCCTCTTTCTCTCTTTATCCACACTCTATTTATCTTTCTTTTTCTCTATCTTTTATCTACTCTCACGCTCATTCTTTCTCTCTTCCTTCCTCTCACTCCCCCTTTCTCTCTTTATGCTCTTTCTATTTCTCTCTCTTTTATCTACTCTCGCTCTCTCCTCTCTCCCTCATCGCTCTTTTCTCTCTCTGTCCGTCTCATTCTCTCTCGGTGCACGTAGAAATGATAAATGACGTGAAAAGTCATCCTGTATTAATGCGTCTGATTAGTGTTATAGAATTAAAGGCAGGAGTAAGCATGTTTCCAGGCCGTGGTTGGTTAAGCCGATGGTGTGGTTTGTGTTTGGTTTGTTAAACGTGTTTCAGTGAGTAAAGGCTTCTTCTCTTCTCCTCCATCTCTGTCACAGTGAGAGAGAGAGAGAGAGATTTCTCCTGATCGTCACTCACCGCTTTGTCGTTGTGAACATGAGGAACACACTGTCTCTGCTGTTTGTCACTCTTTATTTATTTATTCCACACCAGCAGACTGCTATTCCTGCGCTCTCTCTCTCTCTCTCTCTCTCTCTCTCTCGCTCTCTCTCCCTCTCTCTCGCTCTCTCTCTCCCTCTCTTTCTCTCTCTCGCTCTCGCTGTCTCTGCAGAACATAACACCAAAGAGAGAAATACAGAGAAAAGGATGGAGAGAGAGAGAGAGATACAGAGCGAAGGGGGGCAGGTACAGAGAGAGTGAGAGGGAGAGAGATACAGAGAGGGAGCGAGAGGTATAGATATAGAGCGAGGGGGGGGGTACAGAGCGAGAAAGAGAGAGAGAGTGAGAGAGTGATACAGAGAAGCAGAGAGAGAGATACTGAGAGAGGGAGAGATGCAGAGCGAGAGAGAGAGGGAGAGGTACAGAGTGAGAGAGGGAGAGATAAAGAGAGGGAGCAAGAGGGAGAGATACAGAGCGAGACAGAGAGAGATACAGAGAGGGAGCGAGAAGGTGAGAGGGAGAGTGAGAGAGAGATACAGAGAAGCAGAGAGAGAGATACTGAGAGAGAGATGGAGAGAGAGGGAGAGAGAGAGGTAAAAGATGTGTTGTTTGTCCTGCAGGCAGTGCTGCACAGAGAGTAAACTGAACAGAACACACACAGGTCCTGCCGAACCGGTGACACACACACACACAACCATCACACACACACACACACACACACACACACACACACACACACACACACACACACACACAACCATCAGACACATATACACACACACACACACACAACCATCACACACATATACACACATATACACACACACAGTGCCACTGTCAGGCTAAATGGCCCATATTGTCAGTGATAATTTGCCCCATACCTGCTATATATGTGTATATATGTAATGCCTGTAGGTAATAATGGGATTAATCCTAAACTCAACACAAACAGTAAGTTCTCTCTCTCTCTCACTCGCTCTCTCCCTCGCTCTCTCTCTCTTTTTCTCTCTCTCTCTCTCTCTCTCTCTCTCTCTCTCTCTCTCTCTCCCTGGTTCTCTCTCCCTCGTTCTCTCTCCCTCGCACTCTCTGTCTCTCTCCCTCGCTCTCTCTCTCTTTCTCTCTCTCTCTTTCTCTCTCTCTCTCTCATTTATCAGTCTTTCATTCCCCCTCAGTGCAGGTTTAAGTCTCAGCTCTCCTGGAGATGGACAGTAACTGCTCGACACCCCAGAACACATTTAGCTTAGCGCTTAGCAGCCTGTCCAGAGCCAGAGGCTCCGGTCTGAACTCTGAGAAACACTGTCAGATCATTTATCAGCACAGACGGCAGCTGGAGACCCACCACCTCTCTCTCACACACACACACACACACACACACACACACACACACACACACACACACAGCCCTAACATCAGTCTGACTAGAGAGACAGAATAAAAGAGAAAGTGAGAGAATGAGAGATAGAGAGAAAGAAACAAAGTGAGAGAAAAGGGAAAATTAGAGATGGGAGAAATGAAGAGGGGAAACCAATACATGAGAGAGAAAAGAGGGAAAGAAAAAGAAGAAGGATAGTCATAGCAACTAATAGGCAGAGAGAGAAAGAGAGACAGAGAGAGAGAGAGAGAGAGAGAGAGAGAGGTGGAGATGAGAGTGAGTGTTGTGCTTGTTTGTGTTGCCTGTTCTCCGGCTGATCCAGCCCTCCAGCGTTCATCATACAGGATTTAGCTCTCTTCCTAAGAGCGGCTGTGTTGACCGACAGTCCGGAAACATTTCACAGCTGCAGAGCTCATAGAGCTCTTCAGCGTTTAGAGTGTGTCTCATCAGGGAGTTACAGGGCTGTGGGTGGAGCTGCAGAGACAGTGTGACCATCACATTTACTTTATCCCATCGGATTAAAACGCAAAAGCAGAATTAGTTTGTTGTTATATATCACCATCGAATGTTTGGAGGAAATTTATATTTCACCGCTGTCAGAACAAAAACCTCAGTAATGCAGTTTGCTGCTCCACACATCGTGACAACAATGCGGCGTTTCATGCAAGATTGTGTGTATCGGATCTTTAAAGGTTCTTCAGGATCAAATCCATACTTATAGCTTATTTAAGGTTCACAATTGGACCTTAAAACCACTGCTGGACCTTAAAACCACTGCTGGACCTTAAAACCATTGCTGGACCTTGGGGCACATTTGAATTGTTTGTACTGCTGAAGGAGGAATTTACCTGCAAAAGAGCTTTTATTTCCAGCTTTTCCAGGTCAACAGTTTGTATTTGTCCCTTTTCATAACTGAATGACTTAAAACAGAACAATAAAATAAAAGCCTGGAGACGAGACGGGGTGAGAGGAGTCAGTGCAACAGGGAGATTCACTTGAAAGAGGCCCTGAATATTCTGTAATAATCTGGGTGAATCAATCTGAACAAATCAACATGCAATGTGCTCCTCAGTATATGGAGCTTCCAGCAAGCCGGGATGCCCCGTCACAACGTTTAACCTCTGTTTACATCTTCTGGGTGCAGACCCCCGTACACCTTCATGTGTCTGGCAGAGAACGGAGATCACTTCCAGCATCGCATGTAACGCAATCGATTACACTCACGTTCAAGTGTGTAGTGCAGTTGTTTGGCTCAGATTGCTTCATCCTAACGGGAATTACAGCAGAATATTCTGGGCCTCTTTTGAGTGAAATTCCCTGTATAATTTTAATGGATTATGGTACAAGATGTTCCCTGACTAAAGGTACTGAGATGTACCCTTGAGGGTCCCACCCCAGTGACAAGAGGGGAACTGCCCCAGTGATAGTTTAGCACCTTTTTTCTGAGAGTGTACAGCTTAGAAAACATCATTTCAGTGGATTATGGTTCAGTTATGTTCCATGACTAAAGGACCTGAGATGTACCCTTGAGGGCCCCCCCCCGTGACGGTTTTGGTACCTTTATTCCTGAGAGTGTCGCCTGCTGAACGCTTGTTTTGTGCTGGAAAGCTTTTACTATTCAGCTTTTCTCTTTCTCAGCTTTTGCCTTGTTCTCTCTTACCCTTTCCGGAGTGTCCTCTGAAGATCCTCCTCTGTCTCTGGGTAGCTTATCTACCCATGTGCACAAAACCCAGAGGGATCTCCGGCTCTTTTACCCCCACGATAAGAGAGAGTGGCCCATCAGGGTCCAGCTCTTTTGTGGAAAGTGAAGGTGCCTTTTTCGCGTGATGCGCGGGGTCAGTTCGGCCCAAGCCAGGCCCGCCGACCCGACCCTCCCATCCCCTCCCCTCCCCTCCAACACACTCCCTTCCTGTTCTGAATCCAGTCTCTGTCACTTACAGAAATGTCACAGTCTTAATGGAGGCCAGAGGAGCAGGAGAGGCACATTCACATTCAGGCTGGCTTAGCTTATCACTGAGAAACGATGATTTCAGAACCTCATCAGAGGAGCGGGAAAGGTTTCTATTCTAGACGCCGTGCCCTGAAGTCTTCCTTACATACTTCTTCCTTTTAACAAAAGTTCGCTTCAGAGGTTCTTTGTTCGAGGCCGCATTCAAGACATATTTTACGGTTGTTGTTGTTGTTTTTTTTTTCTTTGGATACTTGTAGATCTTTTTAAAGGAACCAAAATCAGTGAACCTGAAAGGGACCTTGTTGCTCTTTGTGTTCACAATGTAAGCAAGAAAGAAACGAATCCTCCAGGACGCGAGCGTTCGTGCCAGGGTTCAGTCGCTTCTCAGATGTGCTACCATTCAGAAGTTTAGAATCACTCGACGCGTTAGCAGCTTTTGTTATTTTATATACAGTAAATAACAAAATATAATATACTGTACATTCACTGGCCACTGTATTAGGTATTTGTTCAGTTGCTTGTTAACACAAACAGTTGATCAGCCAATCACACGGCCACAAGTCTAAGCATTTAGGCATGTAGAGGTGGTCAAGACAACTTGCTGAAGTGCAGACCGAGCATCAGAACGGGGAAGAAAGGGGATTTAAGTGGCTTTGAACGTGGCGTGGTTGTTGGTGCCAGACGGGCTGGTCTGAGTATTTCAGAAACTGCTGATCTGCTGGGATTTTCACACACAACCATCTCTAGGGTTTACAGAGAACGGTCCGAAAAAGAGGAAATATCCAGTGAGCGGTCAGTCGTGTGGACGAAAATGCCTTGTTGATGTGAGAGGTCAGAGGAGAATGGGCAGACTGGTTCCAGATGATAGAAAGACACCAGGAACTCAAATAACCAACCAGAATCTCTGAGGAACGTTTCCAACACCTTGTTGAAAGTCTGACACGAAGAATTAAGGCAGTTCTGAAGGCAAAAGGGGGTCCAACCTTTTACTAGCAAGTACTTTTCGATTTGTGATTACATTTTCAAGAATTCTGTGAACAAGTAGTCAAGAAAGTGGTCAATAATTTATTATTACTTCTATTTTTGTCTGGTGAGCTTAATACAGTAACAGTTTATAGATCATTGTAGCATCTCATTTATTTTCACCTCCAGGTGACGGGAAGATTTTACACTTGGAGCGGTTTTATTTTCACACAAGCACAAATGAGGTTCACACACAAACTCCAAATCATGCCCAGACTACCTCCTTAGAGAGGTTTCAGTGGGGTTTCAGAGATGTCTGAGTGTGCATGCTGTGTCCACGCATGAGCCAGGAAAAAAAAACGCTGAGTCATCCGTCAGAGACCACTTGAGCTGCTAAAACGGGCCGACTGAAAAAACAGCCGCGTCGGACTCGGACGGGAAGCGTCAGCCAACAGAGGAGGCACAGGCTTTATATTTGTGGGTGATTTTAGCTAACAGGCGTGTTATTGCAGTTTCCACAAGCTGAATGTAGTGGGCAGTTGAGTCAGAAGAGCTGGTGTTCAGTCAAGGCTGCGATTAAACTCTTAATTTGTTATGATTACATAAGAAACACCTCCACTGTCTGACTCTAGAAGTTTCCCTGTAGAGTCCTGCATTAAGTGGTGCAGAAACAGCAGAAATGTTCTGGTTCCGTACGGCTCAAAGCTCAGGTGCTGAAATGGAGCTCTTTATGAAGCAAAAGATCTAAGGTCATTAAGATTTAGTGACCCTTATTAGTCACTTCTCCTCCACAATCTCATCCATCCCTGCGGTGAAACAACACATACACACTAGTGAAGATGCACACACCCTAGGGGGCAGTGAGCACGTTTGCCTGAAGCGGTGGGCAGCCCTATCCACAGCGCCCGGGGAGCAGCTGGGGGTTAGGGGTCTTGCTCAAGGGCGCTTCATTCATGTAGTGCTTCCTAAAACACTCCAGCTGCACTGCTGTGTCTGATCCGCTCACCACTACCTCAGTGCTACTGCAGTGCTGAGAATGACCCACCACCCAAATAGTACCTGCTCTGTGAGGGTCCGTGGGGGTCCTGACCGCTGACGAACAGGGTAAGGGGGCTGGCAAAGTATGGTCTTAATGTTTATATAAAAAACAAGCTATTAGGATATGTATTAAACTGAAAACAGTACAAAAACACTATATTTGGTGTTTTATCATTTTACCTTATGATCTTATTTGTGTTTTTTGTTTTTTTTGGAAATATGTACTCAATCCAAATTTGATGCTTGCGCTCCTAAAACGTGGCTGGAACGTGTTTACATGGCTTTCCATTAAACAACACCTAATAAATAGTAAAATAATCAAGTTTGGGGACTGAAGACACGAACTGATCCTGATTTGAAAGGCTGATTGCACATCCATGCTGTTCTAACATGTTATTGGCAGCAGTTTTTGTAGTATTTCTCAGCCCATGTGATGAGGGTTTTTGGCCGTGGCCCTTTACGCAGCGATATTCCTCTGGACTCCGTGAATCTGTTGGTGCTATTATGCACGGTAGATACTAAAATCCCTCACTGAGTAATGTTATTTTTAAACTGCTGTTTTTATCCTGATGTATTTTTAGTGAAGTGGTGAGTCTCGACCCTTCCTCGCTCATAGAGGACTCGGCCTTTCCTGGCTGCTCTTTTACTCTCCAAGCATCACCTGTTTAAGATGTCCTTTAAGTGTTCCCAGCACTAAGTGGCCCCGTGCTTTTTTTTATTGGAGCATGTTTCGAGCGTGTGTCAGAACAGGCGCATGTTTCTAAAAACACTGAGTGCGTTTAGATGCACTTAATAATCCGAAAACTGTAGAAAATCCAATTTTGTCAGTAATCCGATCAACACGTTCACAGGCACTTGAGTAATGGGACGATGAGGAGCCTCCGGGTCTACATGAGTCAGACAGTGATTGGATTTCTGCTTTGGACCTAGTCAATAAACTCACAGAAGAAGACGTGACCTCAACATAATGTAAAGCTCAAACTTCCTGCTGCTGCTTTATTTATTTATTTTTTTAATGCAGCACTATTTTACCTGAAAATATGATCAGACGTCATCTAGAAGATGAAGAATATTTAACTCCTTCAATTCAACTCATTAAGCATGTATTTGGTTTCATTTGAGCTCAGTAATCAGATTTCTCAGGGCTTGTGGTCTCTTACTCGGATTTCTTTCACATTTCTCAGTCTGAGCATGTCTGAAAACAGACAGCAGGACCAGAAATAAGCGAGCAGGGTCGCCACAACATGCAGCAAAACTCTTCTGGAGCGACGTTTTCAGACATGCTCAGACTGAGAAATGTGAAAGAAATCCGAGTAAGAGACCACAAGCCCTGAGAAATCTGATTACTGAGCCATGAGATTTCTAGACCTTACTCTGATCTCAGAAATCAGTGTGCTGTGTACATGACCAGAAATCAGGTCACGACATTATTGAGGACATGTAAAGCACTCAATGAAGCGGGACATTAAATATCTTGTCTTTGGAGTGTTTTGTTCAAATACAGGTCAAAGTAGGTTTATAAATCACTGTTTTCTATTTTAATTTGCATTTTATTCACTCCCGACTTCTAGATTTGTGCTTTAGTTCATGTTTATAGAGAGCAGTGTGTCACAGGGTGTCAGAGACCACATAATCAAGTCCATTAAAGACTGCCGAGCAGCTCTTCGGGTGTAGATGTAGAGCTCAGGAGCTTTGTGCGGGTTTTTGACAGCGTGTGCGTGTTATGAAGGGGCTGTCTTTGTGAAACATGCTGGTCTGTCTCCTTCGTGGCTCTGATGAATGATGCTGGACAGGGTTGGGCTGAGTCACTGTAATCTTCTGCCGGAAACACACTGGGCAGAGGGGGATGATATATAGCTGTCTGGGTTAGCAGGTACACACACAGAGCAGCGAGAGGGGAGGGAGGGAGGGCGTGATGTGATATGAGCTCTAGGGTGATTTATATGTGTGTTTGTGAGGGTATGTGTGGATATCTGACCGTCGTCCTTCTCCAAGTGATCCGTCCTCATCAGAGGCCCTTTCCTATCAATTTAGTCGATTCAATTCAATTGAACTTATCCAACGCATTCTTTCATAGCTGCTGTTGTAGGATAAAACAGTTACAGAGAGCCGGGATAATCCGATTCAGCTTAATGCGAAACTGTCGATTTTCCCATTTTAAAGTCTACACTTAATCAGACAGGACTGTTGTAGCTAATCAGAATTGGACTAACGGGAAATGACAATAACAGATTGAATGTGGAGTCTTTGAGGGACGAGTCTGAGTTGAAGCTTTGAGGTGTAAATACAAGTTGAGGCTCACTGGTGCAAGTCCGAGTCGAGGCTCGAGGCTCTGAGGTGTGAGTCCGAGTCGAGGCTCAAGTCTCTCAGGTGTGAGTCCGAGTCGAGGCTCTGAGGTGTGAGTCCAAGTCGAGGCTTGAGTCTCAGGTATCATGTGATCATCATATGAACATTATAGAGCTTTTTAAATGAAACAGTAGAAGCCGTATCGCCCCCTACGCTTCCTGTAGTGTATTACAGTGTGTCAGAGCGACTGTGTGGATCATATGAACATTATAGAGCTTTTTAAATGAAACAGTAGAAGCCATATCGCCCCCTACGCTTCCTGTAGTGTATTACAGTCTGTCAGAGCGACTGTGTGGATCATATGAACATTATAGAGCTTTTTAAATGAAACAGTAGAAGCCATATCGCCCCCTACGCTTCCTGTAGTGTATTACAGTCTGTCAGAGCGACTGTGTGGATCATATGAACATTATAGAGCTTTTTAAATGAAACAGTAGAAGCCGTATCGCCCCCTACGCTTCCTGTAGTGTATTACAGTCTGTCAGAGCGACTGTGTGGATCATATGAACATTATAGAGCTTTTTAAATGAAACAGTAGAAGCCGTATCGCCCCCTACGCTTCCTGTAGTGTATTACAGTCTGTCAGAGCGACTGTGTGGATCATATGAACATTATAGAGCTTTTTAAATGAAACAGTAGAAGCCGTATCGCCCCCTACGCTTCCTGTAGTGTATTACAGTCTGTCAGAGCGACTGTGTGGATCATATGAACATTATAGAGCTTTTTAAATGAAACAGTAGAAGCCGTATCGCCCCCTACGCTTCCTGTAGTGTATTACAGTGTGTCAGAGCGACTGTGTGGATCATATGAACATTATAGAGCTTTTTAAATGAAACAGTAGAAGCCTTATCGCCCCCTACGCTTCCTGTAGTGTATTACAGTCTGTCAGAGCGACTGTGTGGATCATATGAACATTATAGAGCTTTTTAAATGAAACAGTAGAAGCCGTATCGCCCCCTACGCTTCCTGTAGTGTATTACAGTGTGTCAGAGCGACTGTGTGGATCATATGAACATTATAGAGCTTTTTAAATGAAACAGTAGAAGCCATATCGCCCCCTACGCTTCCTGTAGTGTATTACAGTCTGTCAGAGCGACTGTGTGGATCATATGAACATTATAGAGCTTTTTAAATGAAACAGTAGAAGCCGTATCGCCCCCTACGCTTCCTGTAGTGTATTACAGTCTGTCAGAGCGACTGTGTGGATCATATGAACATTATAGAGCTTTTTAAATGAAACAGTAGAAGCCGTATCGCCCCCTACGCTTCCTGTAGTGTATTACAGTCTGTCAGAGCGACTGTGTGGATCATATGAACATTATAGAGCTTTTTAAATGAAACAGTAGAAGCCATATCGCCCCCTACGCTTCCTGTAGTGTATTACAGTCTGTCAGAGCGACTGTGTGGATCATATGAACATTATAGAGCTTTTTAAATGAAACAGTAGAAGCCGTATCGCCCCCTACGCTTCCTGTAGTGTATTACAGTGTGTCAGAGCGACTGTGTGGATCATATGAACATTATAGAGCTTTTTAAATGAAACAGTAGAAGCCATATCGCCCCCTACGCTTCCTGTAGTGTATTACAGTCTGTCAGAGCG